>NW_027533089.1:6259976-6316280 GCF_008692635.1 Crocuta crocuta | reverse complement strand
TATATTATATATAGTATATAATATATAATATATTATAGTATATATAATATAATATAGTATATATAATATATATACTATATTATATACTATATTATATATTATATATAATTAATGTATATACTTAATTATATTAATTATATACTTTAATAAATATAATTATATTTATTAATGCTATGAAACTTGAAGTCAATCACAAGAAAAAATTTGGAAACCCTCAAATACATGAAGGCTAAAGAACATTCTACTAAATAATGAATGGGTTAACTAGGAAATTAAAGAAGAAATTTTAAAACATACATGGAAGCAAATGAAAATCAAAACATGACAGTCCAAACCCTTTGGATGCAGCAAAGGCATTTCTAAGAGGAAAGTATATTGCAATTCAGGCCTGTCTCAAGAAGCAAGAAAGGCTCCAAATACACAACCTAACCTTACACCTAAAGAAGCTAGAAAAGGAGCAGCAAACTAAGCCTAATACCAGCAGAAGGGAAATAACAAAGATTAGGGCAGAAATAAATGATACAGAAACAAACAAAAAAAGTAACAGTAGAACAGGTCAATGAAATTAAATGATGGCTCTTGGAAGAATAAACAAGATTAATAAACCCTTATCCCTTTTGGGATACTTAATTGCCTGAGCCACCCATGTACTCTACTGCATCACCTTTTTGAGCTATCATGAAAAAGACAAGAGATAATAAGTGTTGGTGAGGTTGTGGAGAAAAAAGATCACTAGTGCATTATTGATGGAAATGTAAATTGGTGCAACCACTATGGAAAGCAGTATGGAGCTTCCTCTAATTATTAAAAATAGAAATCCCATATGATCTTGCAATTCAATATCTGGGTATATATCCAGAGAAAACAAAAATAAGATATTGAAGAGGTATCTTCACTCCCATGTTCGGCATTATTCACTAGAGCCAAAATACGAAAACAATCTAAGTGTCTACCAACTTATGAATGGATAAAACAGATGTGATATACATATGCATACGTGTGTGTGTGTGTATGTGTGTGTGTGTGTGTGTGTGTGTGTGTGTGGTAAATGATAGAAAATTTCAGCTATAAGATGAATAAGGTCTGAGGATCTAATGTAAAGCATGGTTAGTTGACAACATTGTACTGTATAATAGAAATTTGCAAAGGGAATAGAACTTAAATGTTGTCACCGGAAGGAGGAGAAAGATAAGAGGAGAATAGAAGAAAAAGAAAAATGTAAGGTAATGGATATATTAACTAGGCAGGAAGAATCTTATACATTGTCACAATATATATCAAGTCACCACAATGTACACTTTAAATATCATGCAATTTTTTGAATTATACTTCATTTAAGCTTAAATTAAAAGGATACTTTTAAATAAAATGTTTATTGAATTAGAGGGGGAAAAATGATCCTGTGATACCCCCCTTCCAAACACTTTATAATCAAAATTCAAATTGTCAAGTGAAAGCTTTTGACCTCTCCCTGACAACAAAACAATCACATATAGCCTTCTCTTCTGTCTCAGAGAATGAGTCCATCTTATTCAACAGTAATTCCTCTCAATGTCCTTCTTCCTCCCTTTTAGGAACTCCTCTATGAATTACTTTCTCTTCTCTGTCTCTAGATTGTGCCTTTGGATTCTGTCTCAGCCTATATACATATGCAGATTATATAAAATAATCACAAACACACACATATATACACTTTCTTTGATCTTATGTTTTCTTCTAACTGATTTAATCTCATCTTCTCTTCATGTTCACACTGCTAGCAGGTGTCATCTATACTCTTTCACATAACCTATTCTTTTTTAGTCAACTGCAGTCTGACTTCCGCCACCAACATTCCACAGAAACTTCTCTTACTAAGTGATTAATGTTCATTATTAATGACCATCTAACTGCCAACTTTACTTTACATATATCATTGCATTTTATCTGCCAACATCCCAAGTATATAGCCTTATACCAGTTTTTCAGACAAAGAACTTCACTTCCTGGTAATTATTCAAGTCCAGAAGTTAGCCTGATAGGATCAACTTGAGTCACATGCCAACTCATGAGCTAAACACTATGACCAGAATATAGAATTTCTTTGACTGGGCAAATTAAAGTTGTGTGTTTATCTTGGAAACAATCACAGTGGACAGGAATTTGATGCTTTGATTGGCCAAGAGTGAATCACTTGCTCCACCCCTGGAGTCCTCAACACATAGAATAGTGAAAGGTGCTTCCCAAAGGAAATTCTACCACCTTTACAACTGTTAGAATTTTTTAATGCTATGAACTTTTTAATACCAAAAAAAAAAAAAAGAATAAAAAATGAGAATAAGTTGGGAAAATTCTGTGATATTTTCAAGTGTAATACATTCACATTATAGGGGCCCCAGAAAATGAGAGAGAGAGAGAGAGAAGGATGGAGGGAGAGAAAGAGAGAGAGAGAAGGAGGGAGAGGAAGGGTGGGAGGGAGGGAGAGGGAGAGAGGGAGGGAGAGAAGAAAATTTATTTGAAGAAATAATAGATTAAAAAAAACTTCCCTAAGCTGGGAAAGGAAAATGACATATCAATCCAGGAGGCACAGAAAGCCCCTAACAAGATGATCAAAAGCGGTTTCACACCATGACACAAAATAATTAAGGTGGTAAAAAGTAACAATAAAGAGAGAATTTTAGAAGCAGCAGGAGAAAATAAAACAGCTACATACAAGGGAAACCCCATAAGGCTATCATCTAATTTTTCAGCATAAATTTTGCAGGCCAAAAGGGAGTGGTGTGATATATTCCAAGTACTGAAAGGAGAAAAGAAAAAAAAAACACCTTAGCACCAAGAATACTCTACTCAGAAAGATTACCATTGAGAATAGAAGGAGAAATAAAGTTTCCTAAACAAAAGCAAAAGGAGTTCATCACCACTAAATCAGCCTACAAGAAATATTAAAGTGAATTCTTTAAGCGGAAAGAAAAGGTCATAGCTAGAAATAAGAAAATTATGAAAAAAAATTTCAGTTAAAAGAAGACCTATAGTAAAAGTAGTAGATTAATCACTTGGAAAGTCAGTATTGGGGTTAAAATAGAAAAATAATATCATTTATACCTGTAAAAATTAGTCAAGGAACACACAAAATAAAAAAGTATAAAACATGACATATCCATAAAATGTGGATTGGGAAGTAAAAATTTACTGCCCTTAGTATGTGTTTGAATGTAAGGAACCATCAACTTGCTATATACACTGCTATACCCATAAAATGTTATATATGAACCCAATGGTAACCCCAAATCGAAAACCAATGATGGATACACAAAAAATAAAGAGAAAGGAATACAAGCATAACACTTAAAAAGAAAAAGCCATCAAATGATAATGGAAGAACACAAGAGAAGAAAAAATAGGAAAGAACTAAAAATACAAGCAGAAAACAATGAACAAAATGCCTGTAAGTACATACCTATCAATAACTACTTTAAATAAAAATGAACTAAATGTTCCAATCAAAAGAATATGGTGACTGAATGGATCAAAAAGCAAGACTCATCTATATGTTGCCTACAAGAGACTCACTTTATTTCTAAAGACACATATAGATTAAAAGTGAAGGGATGGAAAAAGATACCAGGCAAATGGAAGCAAAAGAAAAAAAAAGTTCAGGGTAGCAATGTTCATATTGGACAAAATAGGTTTTAAAGCAAAGACTGTGACAATTAACAAAGAAGTGCACTACATAATGATAAAGGGATCAATCCAACAAGAGAATATAACACTTATAAATATCTACGCCCGCAATATAGGACCATCTGAATACATAAAGTAAATATTAGCAGACATAGAGAAGGAAGTAGATGGTAATACAATAATATTAGGGGACTTTAACACCACACTTACATCAATAGATAGATCATCCAGACAAAAATCAACAAAGAAACAGTGGCTTTGAATGGTACACTAGACCAGATGCACCTAACAGATATATACAGAGCATTCCATCCAAAAAGAGAAGAATACACATTCAAGTGTACATGGAATATTCTTCAGGATAGATCACATGTTAGGACACAAAACAAGTCTCAATAAATTTAAGAAGATTGAAATCATATCAAGCATCCTTTCCAACCAGAAATGGCATGAAATAGGAAATCAGTAACAAGGCAAAAATAGTAAGAAACACTAACATGTGGAGGCTAATCAAATGCTACTAAACCACCAATGGGTCAACTAAGAAATCAAAGAGGAAATAAAAAATACCTGGAGACAAATAAAAATGAAACCACAATGGCTCAAAATCTTCAGGATATGACCAAAGCAGTTGTAAGAGAGAAATTTATAGTAATACAGGCTTAACTCAAGAAACAAGAAAAATATCAAATGCAAAAATATAACCTTCTATCTAAAGGAATTAGATGAAGAGAACAAAAAATGTCCAAAGCTAGTAGGCAGATGAATTCACAGTCTACCAAAGATTTAAAGAGGAGTTCATACCTATTATGAAAGAAAGCTTCCAAATACATTCTTAGATGCCAGCATTATACTGATATAAAAACCAGATAAAGATATTACAAAAAAGAAAACTACAGGTCAATATCCCTGAGGAACATAGATGCAAAAATCCTCAACAAAGTATGAGCAAACAGCATTCAACAACACATTAAAAGGATCATTCACTGCCATCAACTGGAATTTATTCAAGGATGGTTCAATAGCCACAAGTCAATCAATGTGATATACCACAGAAACAAAATGAAGAATAATCATATTGTTATCTCAATAGATGTATAACAAGTATTTGAGAAAATCCAACATCTACCCATGATAAAAAATCTCAACAAGGTGGGTTTAGAAGAAACATACCTCAACATATTAAAGAACATATATGACAAAGCTACAGCTAATGGCATACTCAATGATGAAAAAATGAGAGCTGTTTCTCAAAGATCAGGAATAAGACAAGTATGTATACTGCACCCACTTTTATTCATCATGTACTGAAAGTCCTAGCAACAGCAATCAGACAAGGAAAAGAAACAAAAAGCATCCAAATTGGTAAGGAAGGAGTAAAAAGGTCAGTATTTGCAGATGACATGATACTATGTATAGAAAACCTGAAAGATTCCACCAAAAAAACTACTAGAATAAAGGAATTCAGTAAAGTTACAAGATGCAAAATTAATATACAGAAATCTGTTATATTTCTATACACTAAATGTGAAGTAGCAGAAAGAGAAATTAAGAAGACAGTCTTATTTCCAATTGCACCAAAAAGAATAAAATACCTAGGAATATACATAACCAAGCTGGTGAAAGAGCTGTACTCTGAAAACTATAAAACAATGTTATCTTCAGTGTTGAAGATAACACTGAAAATAGAAAGACCTACTGTAATTATGGACTAGAAGAATTCATATCGTTACAATATCCATACTACCCAAAGCAATCTACAAATCCAATCCAACCCTACCAATAGCACTTTTCGCTGAAGTAGAATAAATAGTCCCAAAATTAATATGCAGCCAGAAAAGACTGAATCTCTAAGGCAGTCTTAAAGAACAAGGCAGAGGTATCACACTCCAGATTTCAAACTATGCTATAAAACTTAATAATCAAAACACATATAGCACAAAAACAGACACAGAGATCAATGGAACAGGAAGGGAGCCCAGAAATAAACCCATACATACCTGGTCAATTAATCTATAACAAAGGAGGCAAGTATATACCAAAGGGAAAAGTCTTTTCAATAAATGGTGCTGGGAAAACTGGACAGCTGTATACAAAAGAATGAAACTGCACCACTTTCTTACACTATATACAAAATAAACTCAGATTAAAACCCTAAATATGAGACTTGAAATCATAAAACTCCTAGAAGAAAAAATAGGCAGTAATCCATTTGGCAATAGCCTTAGCAACATTTTTCTAGATATGCTTCCTCAAAGCAAGGGGAAAAAAGCAAAAATAAACTATTGTAACTATACCAAAATAAAAAGCTTTTGCATACCAAAGGAAATTGTCAACAAAATGAAATGAGAGAAGATATTTGCAAATGACATATTTAATAAAAGATCAATATTCAAAATACACAATCATGTAACAACACCAAAAACCCAACAATAATTAAAAAATGAGCAGAAGGCCTGAATAGACATTTTTCTAAAGAAGATATGGAGGTCGCCAACAGACACATGAATATATGCTCAACATTATCAATTATCAGGGAAATGCAAACCAAAACCAAAATGAGATATCATCTTACACCTGACAGAATGGCCACTATCAAAAACATAAGAAATAACAAGTGTTGGTGAGGATGTGAGAAAAATGAACTCTTGTATACTCTTGGTAGGAATGTGAATTGGTACGGCCAATTACTGTGGGAAACAGTAATGAAGTTTCCTCAAGAAATTAAAAATAGAAATACCATACGGTACAGTATTTCCACTGGAAATTTACCCAGAGCAAACAAAAACACTAATTCAAAAAGATACAGCATTATTTATAATAGCCAAGACATTGAAGCAACCAAGTGTCTGTCATTAGATGAATAAAGAAGTACACAAAACACACACACACACACAAATGAATGAGATTTTGCATTTGCGACAATGTGGATGGACCTGGAAGGTATTATGCTAAATGAAATTCAGTCAGACATGATTTCACTTATGTGAAATTTTAAAAAACAAAACAACAACAACAAAAACAGCCAAGCAGGGGCACCTGGGTGGCTCAGTTGGTTAAGCATCCAACTTACAGCTCAGGTCATGATCTTGCAATATGTGAGGCCAAGCCCTGTGTTGGGCTCTGTGCTGACAGCTCAGAGCCTGGAGCTGCTTCAGATTCTGTGTCTACCTCTCTGCCCCCCCCCCCCCCCCCACTCACACTCTGTCTCTCTGTCTCTCTCTCTTTCAAAATAAATAAACATTAAAAACAACAACAAAACAAAAACAAGCAAACAACAAAAAGAAGCAGAAAACGACTACTCATTCAGAGAATGAACAAACTGGTAGTTGCCAGAGGGGAGAAGGTTGGGGGGATGAGCAAAATGGGTAAAAGGGAGTGGGAGTGGGATTAACAATCCTACGGTTATGAAATGAAGTCACATGAATGGAAGGCACAGCATAGGAATATAGTCAATAGTATCATATGGTGACAAATGGTAGGTACATTTGTGGTGAGCACAGCATAACACAGAGTTGTCAAATCACTATATTGTACCACCTGAAACTAATGTAATAATGTGTGCCAATCACTCATCAATTAAAAAAAGAAAAAAAACCCAAAAAATACAATACAATACAATAGTTGCCTAAATGAAAAAATAGGCAATGTTGACCAACATAAACGTCCTGGCTTTAATATACTAAATTACCAAAGATTAAATAAATTAAGTAAATACTCTGTTCTCACAGACTGAACATGAAAGTTGCTTCTCCCTGAGGACTGCTTAATTAAATTTCTTAATTTCTGGTTTATTTCTTCTTGACTTGCAAATATTTGAATTTAGAAGTTTAAACAAAAAAAGTTGGGATATGGATATATTCAATAGATTCATCTGGACATTAGCTACAGTTTGAAATAAAAAGCTTCTCAGGGAGCAACTTTATTTTTAGAGTTAGCTATTCTCTTGGATATTTTGTTGCTCACCATGGTCTATGAATACATATATTTAACATGTAGCACCCTGAGAAGCTACAGTGGAGTGAACACAAACTATGCAGAATAATTTTCTCTTGTAATGCCACTTGCTTATGTTCTCCCTCTGTCGGGTCCTTTTGCTCTATGGGTGGAAGCATTACATTTGCCCATATTTGTTTTTAAATAATTTTTCACGATGGTTAATGATTAATCCTTATCCCCTTTAGAACTGTTTGCATTATCTTTTTTTCATGGATAAAGAAACTGAGGTAGGAAATTAAGACATTTGCCAAAAGCTAAAGAGGGTGTTTAGATTAAGATGAGGCCAGATCTCTGCCTCAAATTCTGTGCTCATAGTTCTGCTCCATGAAAAATAGATGTCATTTAAATATTTACATTTTGTTAACAGTAGCAGAAATAATGCCAACAAATGTTAATTAAGCAGCCACAGATGATTAAAACACTGGTATGAGCCTCCCCAGTGAGAAGAAATCTATTAGCATTTTCCTATTGACTCTCAGAAGCCTCACTGTGATCTGTCTCCATGAGCTGAAACAAAACAAAATTTCTGATCAAAGAGATTTGTCCCAAGGGGGATCAACTTTGCCAGAAGATACTGATCGCATGGTTGGTAGGGAGTGAATGTTTATCTGATGGCAGTCAGAAATAGCATCATGACTCTTAGACAGGGATTTGTAGTCAAGAACAGTAACCCCTTCTGGGGGCCAGGTGCCAGCTAGGGCCTTCCAGCTCCTGCCATTATCTGTTTCTATTGTTTTTCAAAAAAGGGGCAATTTCTGCTTGCTGCTTTCATAGATGAGGTCTCTACAGGTACAAGTAGTCTTGTGGTCCTTACCTGTAGCCACAGATACCAGATCACTGTGTGTGTGTGTGTGTGTGTGTGTGTGTGTGTGTGTGTGTGTGTGTTAGGGGGGGGGTCAGCTTTATCTTTCTTCCTTCATCCAATTCTTTATGTGCCTAGTTGGGGACTGACTTCATTGTCTCCAATAAGCGCAGAGGCTAATTGGGTGCATTCTGTTTACTGTTCAAAATTTTCCCCAACCCTTTTTCTTTGCATTCCCAGAGGTTAATACTGTATGTTTGCTTTACTGCTCCCTCCTGCTCTCCCTGGCAAAGACACCATGGAGAGTCTTCTTTTCCTCTTTAAGGCAACTCTTGTGAACACTGTCAGATGAAGACCCACTTTATGGCCTTGACTTTTCCCCATCTCTGGGCTCCCTCTCCTTTTTCCACTGGAGTCCCTTCTTGGCAGCCTTGCCACTGGCACTGAGAATTCAGGTGTTGCTTGGTAGACAGGTGGCCCTTGGTTTGCATGCCAGGGGTTCACTCACAGACTGGCTTTCTAGCATTACACAAAGCCACAGACTCTTGTCATTAAAGAAACGGGAGCTTTTCTAATGGAAAAGTTTCAGTTACAAGCAAGAATCTATTGTAAGGAGAATCTCAAAATGAGAAACACCTCATTCATTCATTCTGAAAATATTCTCACAGATGTTGGACTGAAAAAGGCACAACGCTTACACTAAACAAATTCATAGGAGACAAGAGTAGCCCTTGCCCACAATGCAGAAGCTAAGTGTCCTGACAGATGGATCTATAAAGGGCACCAAAATAAAACTGTTGGGTTCAGGAAGCCTACCTGGAGGAAGTGATGCTCAAACTGAATTTTGAAGGATAAGGGGTAACTATAGATAAGATTGTACTTAGGAAGCTTTTACAATGATCAAGTGAGACAGTAATCCAAGTGGACAAATTATAGCAATTAAGTAGGAAACTATCGGGATCTGATGGCTCACTGTTTTGGAGAGGAAGTGGGGTTGGTAGTGAGAGAGGTGGAAGTGTTAGGAATAGCTGTTGGATTTTCTCTTTTGAGTATCTTGGTGGTAAAAGTGCCAGTCATTGAGATGAGACTGCAAGAAGGGTATTGGGCTTGTTGGGAAGAAAGGAGGTTGGTTTTGGATGTGTTGCCTTTGAAGTGCTTGTTGGTCATCCAGGTGATGATGGCATTCTACTTGCCTGTGTGTTTCACAGATTCAGCTGCAGACTCAAAGTAATGGATACAATGCCAGCCCCTAGCAGAGAAACTTCCCAATAGCAGGAAGTCTTAGCATTTCTTGAGCAGAAAACTCTTTCAATTTCCCTATGAATATGTAGACTTTAGAAATGGAAGCATCGTTAGAGAACAACATCTAGCCTCATTTTGCAGATTTGTCTAACCTTAGCAGCTAACTTTGGGCACCCTTAGGAGGAACAATGACTGCTATAAAAGAAGGATGAAAAAGGTCAAACCAGAATTTCTGCTGCCCATAACACAGATTGCTAGGCTTATGAAGTCCTTCTCTGTACCAATTCTGAGCCAACTTTAATTATATATGAATAAGAATCCAGAAAGTACATACTTGCTGAGCTATGTGACAGATAAATGACTTTGGGAAAAAGAGACCATTCTCTGCCTCAGTGCTGAGTCAGAAAGCCTCAGTGGCCTAGGATATCTTTCATGCTCCTGGGCAAGGTCATGGAGAAATTGGAATCAGAATCTGAATAGGATAATCACCTTCGGCATTTCCCCCTTACACTCAATCCTATAGAATACAGCAATTCAATATTTATTTAGACTCTCTTCTGCACCAGGCACTGTGCTAAGTCCATGACTCAGAGACAGGAAGGGAAATTACAAGGTCTGGTCTCAACCTTCAGATTGCTTGTGGCCTAGAAAAGGAAATATATATTTAAAGAAAATATTATGACATTAATCCTTGACTTGCTCTATCAACAGTTTTATTTCTCAAAAAGTTAAGAAAGCAATGAGAGGAACCAATGCTTTGGGTCTACCTGGGAGAGACATACAGGGAAGAATCATTAAGCTAATTTTATTTTCATTTTATTATTTCATTTTCCTCTCAAAGAAAATTATCTTTAGCAGAAAATATTACATATAATATTTGTAAGAGGGAATTAGTCCTGAGAAAGAGAAAAGTTCAAGGGTTCTGATGCAAAGAACTTCATCCCAGATGACTCTCAGAATTTACCAGTATAACTCTCAAATGTTATTACGATTTTTGAGGAAATGAGAAGTCCTAGAGAGGTACTCCCAAACTGAAAGCAATAGTCTTGGTTTAAAAAAAAAAAAAAAAGGAGAAGAGTAAAATTTCAAACTACAAGCTTTAAGCTTAATGGCAATGCAGGGCAATGTTCTAGGCTGGATTTGCTTTTTTTAAAATGCTTACAAATACTCAGAAAAAGAAGCACAATTAACATGAATCAACTCTGTTAATTAAGAGTGAATCATGCCAAACTCAGCCCACTTTTCTTTTTGATATGGCTGGTAGGCTGACACATCATGAAAACACAGTAGACATTGTGTATCCAATTTATTTGGGAACACCACATGTGGTTTTAGAGCCACAATTTCAAAGATATTGCAAGAACATTAAAAATTCTCAGAACACAGCCTTTTAGAGCCCTTCCTTTAGGTGTAATTAAATTCCCATGTATTTGCAGTGTCCTAGTACCCAATCAACTGAGAGCCATCATACAGCCCAGGAGGCTATTAGACAGAGCCCAGCAGTTACATTTTAGTTATTTATTCACTTTATCTCATGCTATCCTCTCTCAACTCTTCAACCTTTCCATTAATCTGTTAGCCTGTCTTCAGACTCTGTTTGCTTTAAGTTGCTTTTTTTCAGACCCTGGAACTTGATTAAGGAAAATATCTATGCAATTCATCAAAGGCAGAGGAAAAGCCAAGCAGTCTTTCAAGTCTTAAGTATAATGTCACCTTTTTGCTTTGCCTCCGTATTTATTAACTAGGTCAAATGGTGGACGCAGGCCCCTGAGGGTCTCTGTTTGACCTTGATTTGGGTCTGGCTGCCTTTGAGAAAAACAACCTGAACTCTGAGTATAGATTGCTTTTCATTTGGGTGACACTAGATCAGTGGCTTCCATTTTTTTCTGCTTTGATTCATATTGCAGATGGCCTTTATATGAGTACCACCCTCTCACGGTTATACCCAGACCACAGGGTATGGGCAAGGGTCAGACCGGGAATAGTCTAACAGGCAATTCTGGGCAACCTCATTCTTGGTCCACCTTTTTTTTTTTTTTTTTTTTTTTTAATTTAAGAGAACATATTGAATTGTGAGTGAAATTCATGTTCTGGTTTAGTGTTTACTAAAAATCCAATTGTGGGGCCCCTGGGTGGCTCAGTCAGTTAAGTGTCTGACTCTTGGTTTTGGCTCAGGTCATGATCTCATGGTTCATGAGCTCAAGCCCCGCATCGGGCACCAAACTGACAGTATGGAGCCTGCGTGGGATTCTGTCTCCCTCCCTTTCTGTCCCTTTCCCGCTTGTTCTCTCTCAAAAGTAGAATATACAATCCAATTGTCCTTATACCTTGGTATTTATTAAAGGTGACATATCACAACATGTCACAACTGATTGTAACACACAAGTGAGTTGTGACACTAGGCTTGATAACTGGGTTAGATACAGTGTTGCAGCCAATGGTTTAAAACTGCAACATAACTTGTGTAGAGAGGGGATGTAGTTCCCTTTGTGCTTCTAAAGGTTGAACATCTTCCCAGGACACTGGT
The DNA here is from genome assembly GCF_008692635.1 of Crocuta crocuta. NCBI lineage: Eukaryota > Metazoa > Chordata > Mammalia > Carnivora > Hyaenidae > Crocuta > Crocuta crocuta. The sequence continues at coordinate 6,304,050 of NW_027533089.1, read as the reverse complement.
GAAAAAGACAGCCTTTGACTTCCTAATTATTTCTGAGATTTAAGCAAACAAACAACAAACATCTTTTCTTTGGACTTTCCTCTAATTACCTCCTCCCTGTCCCCCACCCATGGCTTTGCTTCTTTTTTCTTCCTCCTATCAAAATCTGCACTCGACAAATGATCTGACATCATTCGTTAACACTGTGGTACACATTCAAGTGTACTTTGTTTTTCCAGAAAAGGCATATTGTTTGCATTTTTTGGCCTTATTTCAACTGAAGCGTTCAAAGCATTCCCATCCAAAAGCTGTAATTTTGTATACCTGCCCTAAAATCAGACAATTTGAGGTTTCAATCTGGAGGTAAGATGAGTTACCCTCCCCTTTGAGATCCTGCAAAATGGCCAGCTATGTTACCAAGGAAGGCAACACTGATTCAGACTCCTCTGCTGGGTGCTTTCAGAGTTTACTGGTCTAGATCAGCTATTCCTTTCCTACTGCTGTAATAACTCCTGAATAAAGGGTCCAGTTCACTGAAATTTAAAAATTGCTCCTTTTTATAGGAAGAACAGATTGGCTCAGCCCATTTTCCTAGACTAACTCTTTCAGATAAGACTGTTTTAAGTTGAATAATAAAAGCAAATCTCAAAGAGAAAGAAAAAAAAAAGAAAATTGAGGCTTATATCAACTCTAACCCACACATGGACATAGGATCCCTCCTCAGTAATCCTTTTATAATTCTGTCTACAGTTTTTCTGAATTAAATACATGTGGTAAGCAACTAATCAGGGTTTTGTTTTTTAATTAAAAATTAGGGCTTGATACTAGGAGAAATCTCCCATTGACTAATCTAAGCACTTAGGCACTCAAATTCAGTTTAAAACAAACCATACTCTGATTAGATATTTGATACATTTTAATTTCTTTAATTTGAAAAGTCAAATTGGAGATAATAACCACCATTTAAAATAAAAGAGTCTAAAAAGTTCCACAGACATTTGTGAAGAAGATAAATACAATGGAATTTAAAGGGGAAAGTACCGAAGTTCCCCTCTGGGTGTGACATTCTCAAGCTTGCATCTCTGTGATTCTTTTGAGGAGTCAAGTTAACATAAATAACAGGACCGTTTTCCTAGCAGTGTTTCTAGTCTGTGAAACTCTGTTTTGTTCAGTGTAGCTCCGGACCCCTGGCTCTGTGCTTCAGCACTGAGATTGTGGGAAACCCAGAAGAGCTTGAGACCTGGTTGCTGTTCTCACAGTGCCAGGACAATCTTCCTAAAACACAGATTCATTCATCACCCTGGCCTTAGTCAGCTCAGGTTACTATTACAAAAATACTGCAGACTAGGTGGCTTAAACAACAGTTCTGGAGGCTGTAAGTCTGAGATCAGCAGCCAGTGTGGTTAGGTTCTGGTGAGAGCTTTCTTCCTGGCTCACAGGCAGCTACTTTCCTGTTGGGTTCTCACAGGGCTCTTCTTCTTTTTTAAATTTATTTTTATTTTTTGAGAGAGAGGGAGAGAGAGCGAGGCGCACATGCACAAGCAGGGAAGGGGTGGAGGGAGAGGGAGGGAGAGAGCCTTAAGCAGACTCCATGCTCAGTGTGGAGTTCAGAAGAGAGGCTTGATCTCATGACTGTGAAATGATGACCTGAGTGAAATCAGGAGTCAAACACTCAACTGACTGAGCCACCAGGGTGCCCCTTTTCTTCCTCTAAGGGCCTTAATCCCATCATGGGGACTCCAATCTCAGGACCTCACCTATACCCAATTACTTCCCAATGGCCCCAGCTTCTAGTACCAACGCCTTAGGGGTTAGGGCTTCAACATATGAATTTTTGTGTGTGTGTGGGGGGGGGCAGGAGTCACAGACATTTAGTCCATAATAACCTCCTCTTTCAAAAGCCCTTTGAAGTATCTCTCACCTTGAATCAGAAACCTTTTCACAACTGTTCTCTGACTCTCTACTGCTTCCCCGTCCATCTCTCATCCCTGACCTTACAGGTGCCCTTCATCTATTCTAAACCAATCTGCAACATGTCTTCTGATGACCTTTTATATATTATGTTCCATCAGTTTGGGATCCCTTCCTTAACTTGTCTACCTGAACAATTCCTACCCTTAAAATATTGAATGTAGTCTCTCTCTTCTTCCATTTTACTTCATGAATTTTCCTTATTCAGTCAGCAGGAGCATTTGTTCTCAGGAATAAGTTGTCTTGGGCATTATTATCTCAGGAAAAGAAAATAAAAGGCAAAGAAGTCCACCCTTGCCTTCTGATTTTTAAAAGCCGTAGGCCCTCAGGGGAAGTGAAGCCATGGATTTGAGAAAATAATAAAGCATAAAAGTAGCCCCCCGGCCTCCCATCATCCAGGTGAAGCCATCATAGATGAATTCTTTACTATTTGGAAAGGAAGGCAGGGGGCAGACATGAAGAATGAGCAAGCAGTTGGAGAGGGTTCTAGGAAAATAGAAGACAGACAGTGAGAAGCAGAGATCTCTGTGGCAGAGAGCACAGGAAGCTGTATCTCCCCCTGCTGGGAGCAGCCCTGGGAGGGTATGGAGTGTGGTGCATCTCACCCTAGAGCCCAGGCAGGAGCTCCCAGTCCAGGAGCCACAGCATCTCAGAATGATCACATGAAGGAAAGTGCCACAGGATTTTAGGACCCATAGTTTCCCCAAGTGCAGCAGGAGCAGCAGCAGGAAGAGAGCTGCCAGAGGGACTTGCTAGATTGGACATGGTCTTTTACTGGATGTGAAAGATGAACTGGGTGTGACCTGCACGGACTAGCCCTTTGGAGCAGGTAGAAGGATGGATGTTTGTGTGGATGCCAGCTACCCTCCCCACCTCTCGAACACCTAGATACTGTGAACGTTCCCAGAAGATGACTGCATCCCCAAACTGACGGAGATGAAGACTTCACCATCTGGCAGAATGGGCATGCAAGATAGAAATAAATTCTTTCAAAAAGCAAATGTACATCAGAATTTGTAGACAGAGATTCCAGTGCACACATGTCTTTAAGACTCAGCTTTGATGATATTCTTAATGAACATTTTGATAACTCTCCCTGAGAAAGTGAGGGGTTCTTTCATTTAAAAAAAAAAAAAAAAAAAAGAAAAAGCCCTTCTTCAAAAAGTTATGATAAAGATCAATGATAGCATGTTTATAAACAACAGTATAGTGCCTAATTTGTTGACAGCCCTCAATAATTGGTGGATTGTATTCCAATGTTTCTGGCTCACCTTATTTTGCACAGTGCCTGGCACAAAACAGACCCTCAGATGCTCACTGAATGAAACTGTCTTCTACAATCTAGTTAACAGAAAAGTTGGCACATATTTTGTATATTTTATATGTATGTGTATATTTATAGATTTTCATATTATATATGTATAGGTACATATATTATATATATGTGTGTGTATGTGTATAGATTATATGCCACTCTATATTTGTGGAGTCATATATAACCTATTTGCAGTAACAGTACAGAATGAGAATGTTATTCTGTAACATTACAAAGTAAAGTAGTTAATCACCTAGTTTCCTAAAATCTGAACCACAGGGAAGAAGGAAGTTTGCTTGACAAAGAAATCAGATATCCTTATCTAGAATATGAGATCAATTATCTCCGATATCTTGGATCAGTGCAAATTTTGGCTCTGATCCCAGCTTAAGAATGAAAATAACTTTTAGTGCTACTCTGTTCACACATGGATCTGGACACCCATAATTCTTTGTGGCATTTGGTTAAATTTGAAAATAATACAGAAGCCACTGAAAAATGCAGGGCTACATCACAGTGGGAGACATCAGTGGCTGTTCCAAGATGACAGGAAGCAAAAGTTTTCTTTCTACAGGAGAAGGGAAAGGGAAGGCTGTGGATCCCAGGAGAAGGGAGCAGGAGAACAGCACCTCCCCACCTCCATGGTACTACTACCCACCACTTATGGCTCTGAATCACAAGCTGCCACACCTCCTGGTGGTACCTGCTGGGACATCAGGTGATAGTGGAGGATGCTAGAGTCCTTGGAGAGCTAGTGGTTGGGACTGCTTGGCAGCATTAAGCAAACTGACCACTAATCAGATACCTGGTAAGTGTCTTTATCTGCATGAGGTAGAAAATTAATTGGAGAATAGACCCACAGTGAAGGTGTGAGACAACCAAGAGGGTGACTGGATATATCCTGTGCTTTGCTAGAGAAAAAGAAATTCTGTAAATTAATTGCCAGATAGGAATGACATGAAATGTTCTTTCTGATCCAGCAGGACTTCCCTTCTCTCTCCTCCTCTTCCTTCTTTTCCTCCCTCTTTTTTCACCAACCAGCCCCCTCCATCTCTTATTAGATATTTATTAGTTGAACAGCCTTGGGGCACCACAGGTTACAGAACCTTTGTCCAAGGTTGACATAAAAACCTAAAACCTGACAATAAACTATTTAAGAAAAAAACAACAACCCTAAAACCTTTATTGGGATCTAGAAGAGAGGAAGCGAAAAGAAATGATTTTTGTAAGAGGCCCCACATCTCCAGAAATGGAAATTGAGAGACTCTTAATGAGTCTTTAGTGCTAAGAAAGGGCTGTGACTATGTGGAGTTGTGGCATCTATTTTTTTCCACAGAGAATCAGAATGGGGATTAGTAGATAGTTATGTGGATTCAGTTATGTAGAGGCAGATATGTAGATTCCCTTCAAGTGTATTGCTTGATGTTTTTGTTGATTTGTTTGTTCTTAGTAGTGTAATGTTGCACAGACATTAGCCCAGTTTCTTATCCCTGATATATTGACATTTTGGCGCACAGCGTGGTCATGTGCATTGTAGGAATGTTTAGCAGCATCCCTGGCCTTGACCTATTAGATGCCAGTAGTAGCATCCCTCCAAGCTGTGACAACCAAAAATGCCTCCAGCCATTGCCAGATGGCCCCTGGATGGGGGCAGGGGGAGTTAGAGTTAGTTAACACCACCACATTAGAGTATAGACTAGCTGGACATTTACCAATGTTTTTAGCCCTGTGATTCCCATAGTCTAAAGTGGAGCAGAGAATTTCCTGATAGCAAACTGACAGTGACTCCAGGTTCTTTCAAGTTCCAGGAATGAATTAAAATTTTATACCATCTGTTGAGAAAGTCCTCAACTTCTCTGGGTATAACAGGTACACTGATAGCATTTACTTGGAGATGCATTTCTAGCAAAACCAGTGCTTTAAAAAGTCTAAGGAAAAAGGGTATGGAAATGTCAGAGATGTGAATATTAAGGAGAGAATGAAGATCAAAATAAGAGCCATTTCACTTATTTTGTAAAAAAAAAAAATTATCGATTAGAGATGTTAATATCCATAGAAATTTAAAATGCTAAAAATACTATAAAATCACAACTTAATAGGAAAAAATAAATAATTCCATTAAAAAAAGCAAAGTACTTGAAAAGACATTTGACCAAAGAAGATATTCAAATGGCCAACTAGTATGTGTAAAGGTGCTCAACATCACTAATCATCAGGGAAGTGCAAACCAAAACCACAATGCCATATCACCTCACATCTGTTAGAATGGCCATTATCAAAAACATAAGAGATTAACAAATGTTGGTAAGAATGTGGAGAAAAAGGAACCCCGGTGCACTGTTGGTGGGAATGTAAACTGGTGCAGCCACTAGGGAAAACAATATGGAAATTCCTCAAAAATTAAAAATAGAAATAACATTTGATCCAGCAATTCCTCTATTGCGAATATACCTGAAAACTACACTACATTGAAGAGATATCTGCATTCTCATGTTTACTGCAGGATTATTTACAGTAGCCTAGACATGGAAACAACCTAAGTGTCCAACAGCAGATGAATGGATCAAGAAGATGTGACACCACCTCCCCCCACAGGAATACTATTCAGCCATAAAAAAGAAGGAAAACCTGCCATTTGTGACAACATGGGTGGACTTTGAGGGCATTCTGCTAAGTGAAACAAGAAAGACAAATATTATATAATATCACTTATGTGTGGAATCTAAAACAACCTCCCCCTCCAAAAAACCCCCAAACTCATAGAAAAAGAGATCAGATTTGTGGCTACCAGAAATTAGGGATGGGAGTTGGGAGAACTGGAGGAAAGTAGTCAAAAGGCACACACTTCCAGTTAAAGGATAAATAAATCCTAAGGATTAATGTAAAACATGATGACTTATAGCTAACACTGCCGTATAGTATATCAGATAATTTCTAAAAGAATAAGTCCCAAAAGTTCTTATCACAAGGAAAAAGACATTTTTTTCTTTTTTGTATCTATAGGAAGTGATGGATATTAATTGAACGATGGTAATCATTTCACAATATAGAAGTCAAGTTATTCATTATACTATATACCTTAAACTTATACAGTGCGGTATATCAATTACATCTGAATAAAACAAAGAAAAAATACAATTCAAAAAAATACTACAGAAATCACCTTCATGACAAATAACACCAAATGTCCCCATGACAGCGGAGAAGAATGAAGATAGTGAATTGAATTGAGGCCACAGAAATACCTAATCATGGCCTATTGTCTGTAACTCCTCTAGCCACTAACCCCAGACCAGAGTTCTGCTTCCCACTCAAGGAATTCCAAGGTGCACAGTAGTAGCTACCATCTTTGGAGTCCAAACACAGAGAGAAAGAAAGAGCATTTGACTTAAAAATTTAATAAATAATTTGAAATAAACCTGAGATAAAATGGTGAACACATTTGAAGACTAACATGTAAGCATTCAGCTTCAAGTAAATCTCATGATGGGCTTTAACAGAAGAAAGCACAGATGTTAAGTTTAAAAAGCAGAAGAGTAAAAACACCCAACACATGAAATGATGGGTAAAGCAGCCTTCAGCAATGAACTAAATGGTATTCATCCTTATAATACCTGTATGAAAGGTTAAAAAAAGGTTTGGACATTGTATTCCATTTTGCCCTTTCCACCATGGCTCTTATAATAGACTTGATGCTTTTCTACTTTTCCCAGGGCAATTGACCCCTGATCACACACAGCTCACTGAAAGATTAGATAAGTACTGTGTGGAGAACAGTAAGAGTTGGTGGGTAAATTGGAAAGGTTTACAAAGACTATACAAAGAGTGGTTATCAGAAGGGTAGCACAGGATTGGGATGTGGGTGCTGTGTGCTCCATCAGGGTGTGAGCCTGAGCCCACCATTGCCATCGATTTCTTTTTACAATTGACCTTGAATAGAAGGTCAGTGCGATATTGACCAAATTTGCAAATAGCACAAAGCTTGCAGGTAGGGGAGATAAAGGCGATAACATATTACAAACCCAGCAGGATATAGATAATTCAGATCACTGGTTGAACAAAAGTGAGATGAGTTTTAATATAAAGACATGCAAGATAATATATGCACCTGAGAGAAAATAACTCTCAGCACAGATTCAAATTATGGGGGTATTACTCAGGAAGCTGTCATGCTGAGTGAGATTTGGGGACGATGGTGGATAACAAATTGAATAGGAGTTCACAGTGCAATGCCACAGCAAAGAAGGACAGTGCTATTTTGAGATGTTTAGACAATATAAAGCAGTCTTTGAAAATACAAGAGGGGACAGAGAATTGCTTTACAGTATGTTGGTAAAATCTCACCTTGAACTCCCTGGTGCCCTGACTTTAACAAAGACAGCGTTGAGAGAGGAGATTTAGCAAAGATAGTCATTTGAATGCTATTCAAAATGATGCACAGGTCTCCCAAGGAGAAACTGAATTGTCTTCTCATGCCAGGCAAACACACATTTATAAAAAGTTTTCTCATGGCAAGGTCCTTTTGCTACTATATTTCCTTTGAATGCCTTGTTGACTTTCAGAAAGGGGGGAAAAAAAGAAACAACCAAAAGATTCCTTGAGGGAGGATAAAAATTAGGATCCTTCATATGTTTAGTAATATTTATTGGGTATAAATTCTTGCCTGCTAAAATCTTTGACTCTTATAAGAAAAGAGATGACAAAATCATACAAGGACAAATCAGTCCTTATATTAGACTAATATTATTAAACTGATATTAAGACCATAAAGATTCAAAAGGAGGGATCTTATTCTGTGAGTCAGTTAGGGAAGATGTCAAAGAGCTCCCTCCCCCATTCATACTATTGAAAGATGAGTAGCAGCAGGAGTGGACAGATGATTGAATGGAGAGAAATTGGAGACTGGGAGGTGGGATAAGAGGGAAATGACTGGCACCTGAGCTAGCCAAAGGGGTGTCAGGAATGGAAAGAGTAGAAGGGTAAAGAATTTATGTGAAGGAAAAAATTAGTAATACTTCAGGAAGATAAAAGCTTTGACATCAGATTAATTAGATTTTAATCTGGACTCTAGTGCTTGGTAAATACATAACATGCGATGTATTTAATCTCCCTGAGACTAAGGGTTTTTTTTATTAATTAAATTATAAAAACTACTCTGCAAGACTGTTATGAGAACTAAAAATATGATATGTGTGAAGCACGTAGTTGTCAAAGTGTGTATTGGGCCCATGATAAATGTTTACAATTTTAGTGACTGATTAGTTGTTGAAGCCGTGGAGGAAAAAGAATAAAAGATTATGAGAGTTTATTCCTGGATGGATTTTGATACTACTTTTAGAAATACGGCAGACAGGAGGATAATTTATTAGTTTGGCAAGGTACTAGAATACTGAGTTTCACCCACGTTGAGTTTGAAGAGATGATAGAACACCCTAGCTTTTAATTTTGCCAGAATTTGCCTCTTGAGGTGTTTTATGCACTACCAAATGTGGTGAGAGTTGAGTCACTAAAATAGTACAGTTGTGTAAAAATCCTGAACCCAGTTTTCAACACTTGGAGAAGTAGTGATGTGTTAGCATTTCTGTGGAACAGATTTTGAATGTTTTGATGGGCCTAGGTCAATCTGAAAAAGAACTCAGGGCTAAAAATTCTCCGTTCATTGGAGCACACACATGATTTTTTAAAAACATAAGTATGTAGCTAAAGTTATAGAAATTACTTATGCTCGATTTCTAATTCACATTTAAATTCACATTTAATTTCACACATACAATGGCAATGTTTTTATGCAAATAAAGAGGTGTGCAGTCGGGAAATTTCCATATGACAGTATCCAGATAAATAAAGGAAACAATAAATTAAGAACATCCAAATGGACGATAGGGGGAGCATTATCTATCTTGCATTAAGATGTACCTTGTCTTTAGTTTTATGTCTAAGAATGCTACCAGTTGTCATTGGATGGCCCAGAGTTACAGGAACAAGACAGGAATACCTGGCTCAAATCATCACAGTCTGATGCTTCTTTACACCCTCATTTCGTTCATTTTGTATCTTTTAAAAGACATTTTATTTCTGTCATTCAAACCATAATCACTTCCAAAACTTAAAATGATGTGTTAAAATTTAAAATATAATTAATACTGAGATGGCTGAAGTGTACCTAATTTTACTGATAACAGCTTGTTAATAAAAAAGAGAAAGGTTAATATTAATACTTACAATCAACTTTGCGATCATCAAAACTTATTTTCACACTTCGATATTTGAAAGCCGAGGTCAGCAAACTTTTTCTGTGAAGGAGAAAATAGTAAATATTTTAGTTTTGTGGGCCAACAGGCAATATATATAGATATAGATATAGATANTTATATAAAAGAGGGAAAACAGATGCTCACAAAATAATAATTTAATATTAATGTAATATATGTATGATCATAATTGAATATAACTTTTTGTAATATAGGTCTTTAATGAGAAGAATGGAATTTTTAGGGAGCAGGTAACAGTTTGCTTAATTGGGGTTCAAGGTTAGTATACCCTGTCATCCTGATAGAAATGTGGCCTTATCCTTCTACAAACGCTTCTCTGACTTGTCTGAACACAGAGACTTTTTTCAGGGAATGCTCCAGAATATGTTGCACTTTTGCACTTTTGTACTGCCCTCATAGTGTTAGACCCTTTTTGACACCTAAAGGCAGGCTTAGAGCACAGGTTTTGGAGTAAGACTTTCTGAATGTGAATTCCAGCAGAAGTAAAATTTATTAGTTGCATGACCTTTGACTACTTGTTTCATTTTGTTTATCTATAAAATGGGTGAGTACCTACTTTATGGAGTTATTGTAAAGATTAAATGAATTAGTAAAAGCAAAGATTTGGAAGACTACATGGTGTATTATAAAGCTCTCGATATAAATATTAGCTTCTTGCTTCATGAAATTTAAATTTTTAAAAATTTAAATTCCAGTATAGTTAACACATATTATCCTTTTTTTGCTATCTTTCATTTATGAATAATTTATAATTAAAATACAAAGTTTTATTGGTTTCAGGCGTACAACATACTGATTTGGCAATTCTACACATTACTCCATGCTCACCAAGAGAAGTATAGTCCCCATTGGTCACTGTACAAGATTATTACAATGTTGACTATATTATCTATGCTATACTTTTCATCTCTGTGATTTATTTATTTTATAACTGGGAGTTCATACTTCTTAATTGCCTTCATATATTTTGCCAATCCCCACCCAATTCCCCTCTGGTAACCACCAGTTTTACTCTACATTTAAGAGTCCACCTATTTTTATTTGTTCATTGTTTTGTTTTTTAGATTACACATATAGGTGAAATCATATGGTATTTGTCTTTCTCTGTTTGACATTTCATTCAGCATAAGACCCTCTAGGTCCATCAATCTGTGGCAAATGGAAAGGTCTTGTTCTTTTTTTATGGCTGAGTAACAATCCACTATATATTTATACATATATAGTTATATAATATCTTTTCTATTTTATTCTAAATTTATTTATTTTGTGAGAGAGATAGCATGAGTAGGGGGAGGAGGAGGAGAGAGAGAGAGAGAGAGAGAGAGAGAGGCAGAGACAGAGAATCCCGAGCAGGCTCTGCACGGTCAGCATGGAGCCTGATGTGGGGAGTAAACCCACAAACCATGAGATCATGACCTGAGCTTAAGTCAGATCCTTAACCGACTGAGCCACCCAGGTGCCCTCATATCATCTTTATTAATTATCTATCAGACAATTGGGTTGCATCCATACTTTGGCTATTGCGAATAATGTTGCAATAAACAGTGTGTGTATTTTTTTCAAATTATTGTTTTTGTTTTCTTTGGGTAAATACCAGTAGTGGAATTACTTGCTCATAGAGTATTTCTATTTTTAATTTTTTGAGGAACTACCATACTATTTTCCAAAGTGGTTGCATCAGTAGGTATTATCATAAACAGTACATGATGGTTTCTTTTTCTCCACATCTTCAACAATGGTTGCTATTTCTTATCTTTTTGATATAAACCAGTCTGACAGTTATGAGGTGATATTTCATAGTACTTTTGATTTGCATTTCCCTCATGATCCATGATGCTGAGCATCTTTTCGTGTGTGTTGGCTACATAGCTGTCTTCTTTGGGAAAAGTCTATTTAGGTCCTCAGCCCATTTTTTAATCGAATTGTTTGATTTTTTTGGTGTTGAATTGTATACATTTTAAAAATATTCTTTGGTTATTAACCTCTTATCAGATATGTTATTTACAAATATCTTCTCCCATTCAGTAGATTGCCTTTTCATTTTGTTGATAGTTTTCTTTATTGTGGAAAAGCCTTTTATTTTGGTATGGTTCTGATATTTATTTTTGCTTTGTTTCTCTTGCCTGAGGGGACACATTCATAAATACATTGCTAAGGCTGATGTCCAAGATTACTGCTCATGTTTTCTCTTCTAAGAGTGTTGTGGTTTTCAGGCCTCACGTTTATGTCTTTAATCCATTTTGAGTTTATTTTTATGTATGAGGTAAGAAAGTACTCCAGTTTTATTCTTTTGCATATAGCTGTCCAATTTTCCCAACACCATTTATTGAAAGACTGTCTTTTTCCTATTGTATATTCTTCCCTTTGACATGGATAATTTGGTTATATATGCTTGGGTTTATTTCTGAGCTCTCTATTCTGTTCCATTGATCTATGTGTCTTTTTTTGGTGTCAGTATCATTCTGTTGTGATTACTATAGATTTATAGTATAGCTTGAAATTTATAATTGTGATACTTCCAAATTTATTCTTTCTCAAGGTTGTTTTAGCTACTTGAGATCTTTCGAGGTACAATACAAATTTTAGGATTTTTCATTCAGTTCTGTGAAAAATGCTATTGGTATTTTGATAGGGATTGCACTCCATCTGTGACTGCTTAGGGTAGTATAGATAGTTTAATGACAGTAAATCTTCCGATCCATGGTATATCATTCCATTTGCTTGCATCATCTTCAATTTCTTTAATGTTTTATAGTTTTCAGAGTATAGATCTTTCACATCCTTGGTTAAATTTATTTCTAGGTATTTTATTATCTTTTGGTGCAGTTGAAAGTGGGATTGTTTTTTTTAATTTCTTTTTCTGCTACTTTGCTATTAGGGTATAGAAATGCAAGAAATTTCTGTATATGAATTTTGTATTCTGCAACTTCACTGTAATCATCCATTAGTTCTAATAGTTGTGTGAGTGTGTGTGTGTGTGTGTGTGTGTGTGTGGAGTCTAGGGTTTTCTATATATAGTATAACGTCATCTGCAAATAGTAACAGATTTACATCTTACTTACTAGTTGGGATGTCTTTTCTTTCTTTTTCTTATCTGATTGCTACAGCTAAGATTTCCTGTACTATGTTGAATAAAAGTGGTGGGAGTAGACATCCCTGTCTTGTTCCTGATCTTAGAAGAAAAGCTCTAAATTTTTCACAATTGAGTATGATGTTAGCTGTGGGTTTTCCACATAAGACCTTCATTATGTTGAGATATGTTTCCTCTAAACCCACTTTGTTCAGAGCCTTTATCATGAACACATGTACTCAGTCAAATAGTTTTTCTGAATCTATTGAGATAATCATATGATTCTTATCTTTCCTCTTGTTAATGTGATGTATCACATTGATTGATTTATGAATGTTGAGCCACCCTTGTATCCCTGGAATAAATCCCACTTGATTGTGGTGAGTAATCCTTTTAATGTATCATTGAATTTAGTTTGCTAATATTTTGTTAAGGATTCTTGCATCTATGTTCATCAGAGATATTGGCATAAAGCTTTCTTTTTTTTGTAGTGTCTACTTGGTTTTGGTAGTAGGGCTTATAGAATGTATTGGAAGTTTTCCTTTTCTATTTTTGGAATAGGTTAAGAAGGATAGGAATGAACTCTTCATTAATTGATAAAAATTCATCAGTGAAGCCATCTGATCCTGAACTTATGTTTGTTGCCAGTTTTTATTAGTGATTCAATTTTTGTTACTCGAAAGTAAGAAATCTGCTCGAATTTTCTATTTCTTTCTGATTCACTTTTGGAAGATTATGTCTTTCTGGGAATTTATCCATTTCTTCTAGATTGTCTGATTTATTGGAATATAATTTTTCATAATGCCCTCTTGTAATTTTTTGCTTTTCTGTGAAGAGAATTGACAAATTCTCTTCCATTTCTAATTCAATTTATTTGAGTTCTCTTTCTTTTTTCTTAAATAGTCTTTCTAAAGGTTTAACAATTTTGTTTATCTTTTCAAAGAACCAGTCCTGATGTCATTGATCTGTTCTATTGTTTTTTTAGTCTTTATTTATTTTTGTAAAAATATGTTTACTTATTTATTAATTTTTGCAAATTTTTATTAAATTCTAGTTAGTAACATATAGTGTAATATTGGTTTCAGGAGTAGAATTTAGTGATTCCTCACTTACATATAATACTCAAGGCTCAACACAAGTGCCTTCCTTAATACCTATGACCTATTGAACTCATGACTCACCCATCTCCCCTCCATCAACCTTCAGTTTGTTTTCTATCATTAAGAGTCTCTTATTTGTTTCCCTCTCTTTTTTTCCTTCCCTTATGTCCATCTGTTTTGTTTCTTAAATCCCATATATGAGTGAAATCATATGGTATTTGTCTTTCTCAGGCTGACCTATTTCACTTAGCATAATACATTCTAGTTCCATCCATGTCACTGCAAATGGCAAGATTTTATTATTTTTGATAGCTGAGTCATATTCTAATATATATGTATGTATGTGTGTGTATATATATATATACCACATGTATATATATACCACATCTTCTTTATCCATTTATCAGTCCATGGACATTTCAGCTCTCTTTCTCCATAGTTTGGCTATTGTTGATAATGCTGCTATAAACATCAGGGTGCATATGCCCCTTTGAATCAGTATTTTTGTATTCTTTAGGTAAATATCTAGTGTGCAGTTGCTGGATCATAGGGCAGTTCTATTTTTAACTTTTTGGGGAACCTCCATACTGTTTTCCAGAGTGGCTGTACCAATCTATGTTTATTTAGCCTTTATTTCATTTTTTCCACTATAATCTTTGTTTTTTTCTTCCTTCTACTTCTTTTGGCTTTATTCTCCTCATTCTAGTTCCTTTCATTGTATGATTAGATTGTTTATTAGAGATTTTTCTTGTTTCTTGAGGTAGGTCTATATTGCTATAAACTTCCCTCTTAGAACTGCATTTGATGTCCAAAATCCAAAGATTTTGGACTGTTTTTATTTTCATTTGTCTCCATGTATCTTTGATTTCCTCTTTGATTTCTTCATTGACCAGTGGTGGTTTAGTAGCATGTTGATTAGCCTCCATCGGTTTGTAGGATATTTTTTTCCCAGTGTTTTTCCTTATAATTGATTTCTAGTTTCTTCCATCGTGGTCAGAAAAGATGCTTGATATAATTTCAATCTTCTTAAATTTTTGAGATTTGTTTTATGGTCTATTATTGATCTATCCTGGAGAATACTCCATGTGCACTTGAAAAAAAAAATATGTATTCTTCTTGGGGCACCTGGGTGGCTCAGTCAGTTAAGGGTCTGACTTTGACTCAGCTCACGGGTTTGACTCAGTTTGTGGGTTTGAGTCCCGCATCAGGCTCTATGCTGACAGCTCAGAGCCTGCAGCTTCCTTCCCATTCTGTCTCCCTCTCTCTCTGCCCCTCCTTCACTTGCACTCTGTCTGTCTGTGTGTCTCTCTCTCTCAAAAATAAATGTTAAAAAAAACGGATATATATTCTTCTCTTAGATGAATTGTTCTATATATATCTCTTAAGTTCATCTAGTCTAATGTGTCATTAAAAGCCACTGTTACCTTATTGTTCTTTCTGTCAGGATGATCCATACCCTGATGTGAGTGGGGTGTTAAAGTCACCTACTATTATTGTATTACTGTTCACTTCTCCCTTTATGTCTATTAATATTTGCTTTATATATTTAGATACTTCTATGTTGGGTACTTATTTATAACTGTTATATCCTTTTGTTGGACTGATCCCTCTTTCATTATGTAGTACTCTTCTTTGTCTCCTGCTACAGTATACAGTATTTGTTTTAAAATCTATTTTGTCTGATATAAGCATTGTTACCCTGGCTTTTTTTTTTTTTTTTTTTTTTTTTTTTGCTTCCCTTTGCAAAGTGTGTTTTTCCATCTCTTCACTTTCAATCTGTCTGTATATTTAAGTCTTGAGTGTTTTGTAGGCAGCATATGTACATACCTTTTTTTTTTTTTAAATCCATTCAGTCATCATATGTCCTTTGATTGGAGAATTTAGTCTATTTACATTTAAAGTAATTATCAATAGGGGTATGTACTTATTGCCATTTTGTTGCTTGCTTTCTGGTGTTTTTATACTGTTCTGTTCTTTCTTTCTTCTCTTGCTCTCTTCCATTGTGATTTGATGCCTTTCTTTAGTGTTATGTCTGGATTCCTTTCTCTTCATTTCTTGTGTATGTATTAGAGTTTTTTGATTTGTGGTTACCATTGAGTTCATATATAACTTCTTATATGTATGGCAGTCTATATTAAGTTGATGGTTGCTTAGGTTTGAACCCATATAAAAGCACTAAATTTTATTTACTCTCCATGTTTTATGTATATAATGTTATATTTTACATCTTTTTATTTTATGTATCTCTTGACTACTTTTTATAGATATGATTTTAGTAACTTGTTTAACCTCCAAAGTGGTTTTCATAAATGGTTAATCTACTACCTCCTCTATATGTTTGCTTTTACCTATAAAATTTTTTCTTTCATAACTTTCTTACTTCTGGTTATGATCTTTTTCTTTCCACTTAAAGAAATGCCATTAATATTTCTTGTAGGCTGGTTTAGTGGTGATGAACTCCTTTAACTTTTGTTTGTCTGGGAAGCTCTCCCCTTCAATTCTAAAGGGTAACCTTGTTGGGTAGAGTATTCTTGGTTGTAGGGTATGTTCTTTTTCCTTTAAGCATTTTAAATATAACATGCCACTCTTTTTTGCCCTGAAAATTTTATGCTAAAAATTCAGCTTATAGCTTTATGGTATTTCCCTTGTATGTAAATGCTTTCTCTTTATGTTTTTAAAATTCCCTTCATCATTACACTTTGCCATCTTAATTATTATGTGCCTTTGTGGACCTCCTTCCATTTATCTTGTTTAGGACTTTCTGTGCTTCTTGGATCTGGTGGTCTGTTTCCTTCCCCATATTAGGGAGGTTTTCAGCCATTATTTCTTTGGATAAGCTTTTTTTTAAAATTTTTAAAACATTTATTTATTTTTGAGAGAGACAGAGTGCAAGTGGAGGTGGGACAGAGAGAGAAGCAGACGCAGAATCTGAACCAGGCTCTAGGCTCTAAGCTGTCAGCACAGAGCCTGACACAGGGCTCAAACTCACGGATGGTGAGACCATGACCTGAGCTAAAGGTCATGATCTCAGACATTTAACCGACTGAGCCACCCACGCACCCCTCCTTTGGATAAGTTTTCTGCTACCTTCTCTCTCTCTTCTTCTGGGGCTCCTATAATGTGAAGTTTATGTTTGGTGATGTCAAGAGTTCCTTTAACTTAATCTCAGTTTTTATTTTATTTTATTTTTAATTATTATATTTTTTGTTATTCACCTTGGTGGCTTTCCATTACTCTGTCTTCCAGATCACTGATCCATCTTCTGCACCCTCTTATCTGCTCTTTTTTCCCATAGTGTATTTTTTTCATTTCAGTTACTGTATTGTCAGTGCTGGCTAGTTCTCTTTTATATTTTCTCTTTCTGAAGTTCTCACTGAGTTCTTTCATTCTTTCTTCAAGTCCCACGAATATCTTAGATCATTACTTTGAAATCTTTATCAAGCATATTGCTTATCCTTGTTTCATCTAGCTCTTTTTCTGTGACTTTTGTCTTGTTCTTCCATTTCAGACATATTCCTCTGTCTCCTCATTTTGTTTAGCTCACTGTGTTTGTTTTTATATGTTAGGTCTGCTATCTTCTGGCCTTGAAATAGTGTTCTTGTGTAGAAGAGGTTCTGTGTGCCCTATAGCACACTCCACCATGGTCACCAGAACCAAGTCCTCCAGGGATGGCTCCTGTATGGGCTGGATATGCCTCCTGCTGTGGCTGTGATTGCTTTTGGTCCAGCTGGCTGCAATGATCTGCTTTATCTGCTCTGGGCATAGTGACAGGATTTCTCCTTACATTTTTGAGAGGTATGGCTGTGGCTGCCACAGCCTCTTTTGTAGGTAGGGCCAGCACCCAGTCTAGATGTCTGCAATTCTCTCTCTGCCATAGCTTCAAGCACACCAAAGGAGAGGACTTACTTTCTGTATAGCCAGCTAAGAGGCCTGGGTGCAGATACTGTGTGTGCTGATGTGGGGTTATAGTCCCTCTTCCACAGGAAAGAAATGACCTTGGAGTGGCACTGGTCCAGCGAGGCCTCCCTGCTAGGGGTGGCAGTGCAGGAGCCACTTTTGGGGTATACATGCTGAGGTGGGTGGTTGGGTGGTGTTTGATAGGGGAATGCTGGGGTGGGCCCACAGTACTAGCAAGGTAGATGCAGAGTGTTAGTGCTTGCCTCTGTGAGCATCCAGCTATCTAGGTTGGGGAAGGGAAAGAGAAATGGTCCCTTCTAGCACTTTGTTCCCAAAGAAAGCTATGCACATCCTTGCCCCTCTGGCATACATCCAAAGATTAGTCCATAAACCTGCTTCACATATCCTCCAGGTGTCTTTCAAACTGCTTCTTCTGTGCTGTGTCTTAGGCCAAGTTGTTTTGTACACTGGTTCCTTAAGAGTAGGGACTCATTTTCCTATTTCTCTTTGGGAACCTGGAGTTAAGTCAGCTGATTTTTAAAGTTTCCAGAGTTAAGCTCATCTGTTTTTCAAAGGCAGACTTTATGGGAACTCATCTTCCCAGTGTGGTCCCCAGTGCTGAGAGTGCCTGATAAGGGGGCCTGGTCCTCTTGCTCATCTGTGCTTGTGATGATCCTTCTGTTTGTAGTCATGTTGGGGGTTTGGTTCATATGTCTGCCCCCCCATCCTTTTTGATGTGGCTTTATCTCTATTACTAATTGTGGAAGATCTGCTCTGCCAATCTTCAGGTCATTTTCAGAGTTAGTGGTATAGATGTAGCTACTGTCTGGGGTTTCTGTGGACAAGATGAGCTCAGGATCTTCCTAGTTCACTATCTTCCCTCCTTCTTTTCATGTTTTAAAATTCTATTTAAAAATATAAAACTATCCATAGCTCCTGAGTTGTACAAAAGAAGGCAGTGGCTATATTTGGATCATGGACCATATTTTACAATATTTTTTCATTCCCTTAAGCCATTGTTACTATGTATTAGAACTGAAGTGTATGAGCCAGAATATATCTTAAGCTGTTGTCAAAATTATCTTACTCATTGTATAGATGAAGAAACTGAGACCCAATAGTAAACCAACCTGCCCCTTACAACCTAGCTCACTGCTGATAGGTCCCGTAGTAGAAACTATATCCCAGGGACTTCTTACAATTGCAAATCAGAGTACAGCATGAGCTGGGTGCTGACCAACAAGTTAGATGTTGACTAGAGTCAGAACTGGTTAGTTCAGACATTTAAGCCTTGGTAAGCCCCCAGAAGGAAACCAAATGTGCTGGATTCCTGCCTGAGTGACTGCAGTTGTGAGGACTTAGGAATTGCTCTTTCAGATTGCAAGAATCTAAGGAGAAGGCAAGATTTGCAATTTATAACTCTCTCTGCTTTAGGATCCAGCCTCTTTTAGTATTTGTGTTAGTGTGCTAGGGCTGCCACAACAAAGTACTGCAGACCAGGTGATTTAAACAACAGAATCGTCTATCCTCAGAGTTATGGAAGTTGAAAGTTTGAGATCAAGTTGTTGGCGGGTTGGACTTTGGCAGGCCTCTCTCCCTGTCTTGTAGACATTTGTCTTCACTCTGCTTTACATCTTCCCTCTGTAAAATCTATGTCCTAATATCCTCTTCTTTTAAGGATACCAGTCATGTTAGATTAGAGCCCACCCTAACAACCTCATAAAAGTGAGGTTAAAATTAATTTTCCTCTTTAAAGTCACTGTCTCTAGATAGAGTCACATTCTGAAGGATTGGGAGTTAAGACTTTATCATTGAATTTTAGGGGGACACAATTCTGCTCATAATACAATCCCAACTCTGATAATTTAGGAGAGTATCTTTTTGTACCCATGTAATTCTATAATGCTGACATCAAGCATAAGATGGCAGATTGATTTAAAAAAAAAGAATGTGAATAACTTTATATCATCTTCTCCCTTTTAGTGTTGGAAGTGAGAGGGACTCAAATACCCCAAGGGTTTTAGTTTTCTCATCCATAAAACAAAAACCCTGACCTGACTTATGGGAACAGAGCAGAAGTGAATAAATGTTTGCCAAGTAACTTGAGATCCTAGAGGAAAGTAATTCCATCTGCCCGAAGCATTCAGGTTATGTATTACAGTTTCAGAATTATATTTTTAACCAAGTAATATTTCACAGGGATAACATAATCACCTAATGAAGTCCCCTTGAATGTTAATTGTACAGCAGTATTGAAATGCACCAACATGATTTATTTTGTCTGAAATATCCTTTACTTTTTCATACTATGTAATTTAGAGAGCATTGTGACTATAGCACTCCATTCAAAGTCACCTTGCCCCTTCACAAAATCCTGTGCTACTAGAAATATACTTAAATTAGTGCATGGTGTTTAGATTTTCACCTTACAGAAATTTCTGTCCATTTCTGACTGAATTATGAGTAGCGATAAGTGTTTCTAGGGAAAGCATTAAAAAGGCAAAATTTGTTGACATTGTTCTGCAGTTACTTAATAAAAATTCCTTATTTTTGGTGAAGCATATTTATCTTCATTTGAAATAGATAGGGTAGATACAGATAAGGAAACTGACATTCAGAGATGTTTGGTAATTTGCCCAAGGTCACAGAGTTTGTAAGTATGGAGTCAAAACTAACATACAAGTTTGTCTCACTCAACTCTAATACTTTTATTATAACATTTTTTTCTCTTCAGAATCCCTTTTACCACAAGAACCTAGTAACCTGAAGTGTAAAGAGTTTTGTATAGGGACCTTGGATATTTGTTAGTTCACTTTTGTCTGCAAGTAATAAAAATTTAACTCAAATTGATTTAGCTCCTTTCCAGTATGGTAGCTGGATGGCTGCCAGTAGCAATGGAACCAAATTGGGAAAAATAGAGAGATGGCTCTTTTTAGAGTAAAATAAAAGCATCTCCCAAAAGTGAAGCAAACTTCTACTTTTGTCTTATTGGTTGGAATTAGCTCACATGCCCTGAACCAATCAAGTGATGGGATTAAACTCAAACTACTCAGGTCTAGCCTTTGTGCTGAGTTTAATTTCCTAATCTACATAGACACTGCTCTGTGGAGAAGCTATGAAGTAAAGATGGGAGAGTAAACTGAAGTTCTGCTCCCTCCGAAGGGTAATGTAACATCAGGCTATTAATCTTTTAACATTGTCTTTCAGTACATTTGAATTTACCATAACCATGTCCTATTTGCATTCTTAGCATCCTCTAGTCTTCCTTGAGCCTACAGTTCCTCTAGCGGAAAAAGAGAGCCCAGGGTACACAGCTCCCTTGCATTGTGAATCATTCTTGGGAATCTCTACTTTGGTCTGGCCCCACAGGGACTGGAGTGGAAACTGTGTGTGTTGGCCAATAGAAAGGAGACTGTGAAGAAGAAATGAGGAGAAACTTGCAGCAACCAGCTTTTGGCTCTTGGCAGAACAAGTTCCCACCTGTGCAGCCAAGTAACAGTCCCAACCAGCAGTTTTCTTCATCTGCAGTGCCAAGATGGTGGCACAGTTGGACCAGGGAAGTTGGTGAGCTATAGATCTGCCTGATTCAGATCCTCAAAGAGCATTGCTGTCCCTGCAATTGGACTTGCCCCGCATAGGTAGGGCAGCTGAGTGATAGCCCAGTCCATTACTGAGTGTAGTTTACAGCCCCCATCTGACCAAAATGGTTGAGTGGAACACCTGGAGACCACGTAGCCCAATAATATTGAGTGGAAGGCATGGCAAGCAAAGCGAATCATCTGCAGAGGAAAGCCAATGGCTTTGTTTGGCTGGGACCTAGTTTGATTTAAGACCACAAACAAAAAGCAAAAAGTCTTGCTGGCCTTGTAGCCAGTTCTCATGCTTTGCTTGGGCAGGGAAACTGATATATAGCCCTGTACATTGCTGACTACAGTTTTCAGCCCACTTGACCAGAAAACTTAATCAGAATATATGAAGAGCTATGCAGCTCATTCAATGGCCCTGCTTACAGTGGCACTTGAACACAGAGCACCGCCTGTGGCTTTTTCCATCTACAGAGCAAAACCAGTGGCCCCATCAGGTCAGGGAATTTAGTACACAGTCNCCCCCCCGACACCTAGGGCAGAGAAACTAATTCATAGTGTCATTTACTGCTGAGTATAGAACCTAGGCTTGATCATCTAGTAAGTCTGCCTAGAGGACTCAGGCAATCACAGTGCACATCTCACAGCCTTACTTGGGCAGCAAACCAAGACATCAGTCCCATCCAATTGTTCTCAGCCAGCAGCAATCCCCCCTAACCTCAGAGTTCAGACAGTGGTCTTGCACAAAAACACCCAGATAGCAAGACACATCTGCCCAGGGCATTAACAGCAGACATGTCCAGAAACTCAAACAGCTGGCTGGCGAAGAACTGTCTGCCAAAATGAACCTATAAAGTCTGGAAGAGGGAATGGCTTACATAAATGTATAGATACAAATATAAGGAATCAAAGATCATGAAAAATCAAGTAAATGTGACAGCGCCAAAGAATAAATAAAAGTATTTATTTTTGAGAGAGAGAGAGAGCGCGCGCGCGCGCGCAAGTGGGGGAGGGGCAGAGAGAGAGGGAGACATAGAATCTGAAGCAGGTTTCAGGCTCTGAGCTCTTAGCACAGAGCCCAACACAGGGCTCAAACTCATAAGCCATGAGATCATGGCCTGAGCCAAAGACAGACACTTAACCCACTGAGCCACCCAGGCGCCCCTATTATTTTACTTTTTATAATTTGTTAACTTGTTTTGCTTTTATTGTTTTCTTTTTGGTTTTGTTCTTTTTACATTTTTTAAAAATTTAATTTATTTACTTTTGAGAGAGAGAGAGAGAGAGAGCACGCATATGTGTATGAGTTGGGGAGGGGCAGAGAGAAAATCCCAGGCAGACTCTGCACTGTCAGTGAGGAGTTCAGTGGGAGGCTTGAATTCATGAACCATGATTTCATGACCTTAGCTGAAATAAAGAGTCAGATGCTTAACCGATTGAGCCACCCTGGCACCCCTCTTTTTAAATTTTAATCAATTAGGGGCACCTGGGTGGCTTAGTCGGTTAAGCATCCGACTTTCGCTTAGGTCATGATCTCGCGGTTCGTGGGTTCGAGCCCCGCGTCGGGCTCTGTGCTGACTGACAGCTCAGAGCCTGGAGCCTGTTTCAGTCTGTGACTCCCTCTCTCTCTGACCCTCCCCTGCTCACACTGTCTCTCTCTCTCTCGCCTAGAGATAAATAAAACATTTAAAAAATTTTTTAAAGAAATAAAAAATTTTAATCAATTAATTAATTTTTAAAATTTTAAGTAAACTATATGCCTCATATGGGGCTTGAACTCATGACCCTGTAATCAAGAGTTACATGCTCTACTGACTAAACGAGCCAGGCACTCTTTTCTTTCTTGTTCTCTTCCTTTTCTTCTTTTTTGCTCCTCCTTTTGCTTTTTTTCTATTTTCTTCTTTTATTATTTTCCCCTTATTCTTTCTGTAAAAAACCAGTTTGAAAGAGTAACTAGCACATACAGACAGACACAGCTCCAGCTAGCCAGCAAAAGTCACCAAGCACCCACAATCCACCTAAGTGACACCATACACAAGAACATTCCTTCAAATTTAGATGAAGTAACCATTCTGCCTAATCCATAGAAAGAAACAGGATGCCAAGCAAAACTGGTTGACAGAAATATGGTACAAAAGAAAGAACAAGAAAAAAACCTCAGATAAAGAACTAAATGAAACTGAGATAAACACAATGCCTGATAAAGAACTTAAAGTAATGATCTACCACTCTGGAAAACAGTACGGAAGTTCCTCAAAAAATTAAAAATAGAACTACCTTATGACCCAGCAATTGCTATACTAGGTATTTATACAAGGGATACAGGTATGCTGTTTTGAAGGGACATATAACCCAAATGTTTATAGCAGTGCTATCAACAATAGCCAAACTATGGAAAGACCCAAATGTCTATCAAAAGATGAATGCATAAAGAAGTGTGGTATATATAGATAGTGGAGTATTGCTTGACAATCAAAAATAATGGAACCTTGCCATTTGCAACTACATGGATGGACTAAAAGGTTTATGCTAGTGAAATTAGTCAGAAAAAGACAAATATCATATGACTTCACTCATATGTGGGATATAAGATACAAAACAGATGAATATAAGGGAAGCAAAAATAATATAAAAACAAGGAGGGGGACAAAATACAAGAGACTCTTAAGTACAGAGAATGAACTAAGGGTTGTGGATGGGGGAATGGGCTAAATGGGTAAGGGACATTAAGGAAGATACTTGTTGGAATAAGCACTGGGTGTTATACATAGGGGATGAATCACTGGAATCTACTCCTGGAACATTATTGCACTATATACTAACTTGGATGTAATTAAGTAAGTAAGTAAGTAAGTAAGTAAATAAAATAAAAGATATTCTCTCTCTCTCTCTCTCTCTCTCTCACACACACACACACAGAGCATAAAGTAATGATCTAATGATCTAAAGTTAATCACCAGGCTGTAGAAAACAATGGAAGAACTCAGTGAGATCATCAATAAAGAGATAGAAAATATTTAAAAGAACCAATCAGAGCTGAAGAATAGAATAATTTAAATAGAAAACTAACTAGAGGGAATCACTAGTAGATTAGAAGATACAGAAGGATGTATCAGTAATCTGGAAGCTAGGATAATAGAAAGCACACAAATGGAAGAGCAAAAGGAGAAAAGAAGTTTTTTAAAATGAGGATAGGTCATGATCTTGTGGTTTGTAGGTTTGAGCCCCACATTGGGCTCTGTTCTGACAGCTCATAGCCTGCTTTGGATTCTATGTCTCCCTCTCTTTGCCCCTCCCCTACCCCTGTTTTCTCTACCTCACGCTATCTTTATCTCTCTCAAAAATAAACATTAAAAAATAGAAAACAAATTAAAAATGAGGATAAATTAAGAGATAACTTGGACAACATCAAGTGGACAAACATTTGCATTATTGGGCCCCAGAAGAAGAAGAGGGAGAAGAGTATAGTAAACTTATTTGAAGAAATAATAACTGAAAACTTCTTTAGCTTAGGGGAGGAAATAGACCGCTAAGTCCAAGAAGTACAGAGAATTCTAAACAAGATGAACCCAAGGAGTTCCATACCATGGCACATAATAATTAAAATGTGAAAGGTTAAAGATAAAGAGATAATTAAAAACAGCAAGAGATTTAAAAAATACTTATAAGTGAAAACCTATAAGACCATTAGCTGATTTCTCAGCAGAAACTTTGGAAGCCAGAACTCAGTGGCTTAATATATTCAAAATGCTGAAATTAAAAAAGTCTATAATCAAGAATACTCTATCTGGCAAGGTTATTACTCAGATTTGAAGGAGAAATAAAGAGTTTTGAAGACACAGTAAGGATAAAGGAGTTTATCACCACTAAACCAGCCTTGTAAGACATGTTAAAGGGACTCCAGTAAATGGAAAAGAAATGGCCATGTTAGACATAAGGAAAATATAAATTAAAATATGTAAAAAATGACAACATAAACATAAAGTGGAGAAGGGAATAAAAAAGGAAGAGGAAAATGACAAAAATATTTTTCCTTTTCCTGTTTTTTTTTTTCTTTTGCTTTGTTTTGTTTTGAGGAATGTGTTTGCACTTAAATGGCCATCAAATTAATACGGGATATTTACTTAGGATGTTATAAATGAACACCATGGTATCCACAAACCTAAAACGTATGGCAGATACACAAAAAGTAAAGAGAGAGTTAGCCCAAAAAATCCACTATAGATTCTCATCGATCACAGAGAAAGATAGCAAGAGAAGAAAGAGATAAAAGAGGAGAAGAGATAGATTGTTCAGAAAACAAATGAAAAAAATGGAAATAAACGCATACCTATAAATAATCGCTTTAAATATAAATGTCCCATAAGCTCCAATTAAAGGACATACAGTGGTGGAATGGATAAAACAAACAAGACACATCTATATGCTTCCTACAGGAGATACACCTCAGACTTATAGGCACACATAGACTGAAAGCAAAGGATGGAAAATGTGAGTAGAAGAAAGGAAATAATAAATATCAGAGCATAAATAAATGATACACACACAGAAAACACAATAGATAAAAAATCAATGAAACCAAGAGCCAGTTCTTCAAAATGATAAACAAAACTGACAAACTCTAAACCAGACTCATTAAGAAAAAAAAAGAGAGAGAGAGAGACAGGGCTCAAATAGAGAAAATCAGAAATGAGAGAGCAGAAGTAAACAACTGATACCACATGTATTTCTGTGATACCAATGAAGAAAAGCTCAGGACCAGTTGCCTTCACTAGTGAATTTTACCAAACATTAAAGAATTAGTGTCAATCTTTCTCACACTCTTCCAAAAACCTGAAGAGATGGGAATGCTTTCAAACCCATTTTTACAAGGCCTACATTACCTTGATACCAACGCCAGTAAAGACACTATAAGAAAAGAAAATACTAGGTGATAATAGATGCAAAAGTTCTCAATAAAATATTAGAAAACCAAATTAAGCAGCACATTAAAAGAATCATTCACCATGACCAAGTGGGATTTATCTCTGGGATGCAAGGATATTTCATCATCTGTAAATCAGTGTGATACATCACATTAACAGAATGAAAGAAAAAAATATAATCACTTCAATAGATGCAGGAACAACATTTGACAAAATTAACAATAGTTCATGGTACAAACTCTAAACAAATTAGGTATGGAAGGAACATACCTCAGTATAATAAGAGATATATGTGATAGGCCCACAACTAACATCATCCTCAAGAATGAAAGGTTGAAAGACTTTCCTCTAAGATCAGGAATAAGACAAAGGTGTATATGCTTATATTCCTATTCACCATAGTACTAGAAGTTCTAGTGAGAGCAATCAGATGAGAAAAAGAAATAAAAATATCAGAACTGGAAAGGAAGAAATAAAATCATTTTCATTTGCAGATGACATGATTTTATATCTAGACAATCTTAATGAGTCTACCAAAAATTTGTTAAGTACAATGAACAAATTTAGTAAAGTTGCAGGAAACAAAATTATACAAATATCAGTAGCATTTCAATACCTTATACAAATAATCAAAAAAAGAAAGAGACAATCCCAGAGCAGGAAAAAGGCAGATGGTGGCAGAATAGGAGGATACTAGGCTCACCCTGTCCCATGAACACAACTAGATAAATATAAAATCATCTTAAATACCCCAGAAATCAACCAGAAGACTGACAGAACAAACTGCACGACTCAAGGGAGAGAAGAGGCCACATTGAAGAAGGTAAGAAGTGTGGAGATACGGTTTAGGGGAGAAATGGATGCTGTGGAATCCTTCACAGGATGTTGTGGAAAGGGATGAGCTGTGGTAGCAGAGAAGGGTGAGAGAGAAAGGAGTACAAAGGGGAATCCACAAAGATAAAGTTTCCCTAAAGCCATTAGCTTGGAAAATGAGAAGGCTGAACTTCCTGAGTTCTTACAACCAGTGGTCTTAAAACCTGGAGTTTTACAGGTCACTAGGATAGAGTCCATAGGGCACTGTGCTGCTCCAGAAGAGAAAATGGGTAAACAACCCAGGGGCAGACAGTGTGGAATCAGCTATATGAAACATACCTGGGGAGAATATTTGCTATTCTAAGAGTACTTCCTTGGGAGGCAGTGTTCACAGAGATACCTCTCCAGGAACAAAGGAGATGGCTGTTGCCATTTCTCTCCCGCATCCCTCAGCATAAATACAGAACTACCTGAGGGAAGCAGCTCAAAATATACACTGGATGGCTGACTTGCTTACACCAAGCCCCACTCCCTATGTTCTGGCAGGACTGACCTTCTTAGTCAAGCTTGCCTCAATTTCAGAGAGTTGGGCCTGTCCCCCAGAAGACCAGCACAAATCCCTGTCCACACCACATCTTTTGACTAGCATTCTCTCAGCTCTGGTGGAGTTGGTGTGAGGTCTCATTTCACAAGGAGACAAGAGCACACCTAGTTAAACATTGCCATATTCAGGCCAGGAACCAAATATTGCCCGCAGTAGGCAAGAAGAACCTCCTGCGGATGAATGGTCTTAAGGACAGTAAGCCAAGACACAACAGTACAGTGCATTCAGTACACACTGGAAACATTTCCTGAAGCACCTGGTCCTGGGTACTATATCAGCTCTTCTTCATAAGGCCATTACTTTCAGGAGCAGGAGACATACACAGCTTATCTAGCACAGAGAAGGCAGAGACCTAGACAAAATGCTAAGATGGAGGAATTTATAGTAAATGAAAGAGCAAGATGAAGCCATGGCCAGAGAAATAAGTGAAACAGATTAAGTAACATGCCTGATCAGTATTTAAAGCCACAATCATAAGGGTACTCACTGGGCTGGAGAAAAGAATAGAAGATATAATAGAGACCCTTACCAGAGAGATGAAAGAGTTATAAAAGTACAATCAGAGATGAAAAATGGAAACAATGAGATTGGAAACAATGAACAGGAAGCTAGAAGAAGCAGGGGAACACAGTAGTGACCTAGAAGAGAAAATAATGGACAATAATGAAGCTAAACATAATAGAAAGAAGAACTATGCAACATAAGAGTAGACTTAGGGAACTCAGTGACTCCATTAAAGGTAAAACATTAGTATTACAGGATTCCCAGAAGAAGACGAGAGAGCTGACAGGGCAGAAATTTTGTTTCAAGAAATAAGAGCAGAAAACTTTCTAATCTGAGGAAGGAAACAGACACCTAGATCCAGAACTCCCATAAAAATCAACAAAAGCAGGGCAACATTAAGACACACTGTAATTAAATTTGTAAAATACAGAAATAAAGAAAAAAAAAACCTAAAAGCAGCAAGACAAAAGTAGTCCTTAACTTACATAAGTAACCTATAAAGCTGGCTGGAGATTTCTCAACAGAAACTCAGAAAGCCAGAAGGGAATGGCATAATATAGTCAAAACGCTGAATGGGAAAAATCTGTAGCCAATAATACAGTATCCAGCAAGTCTATCATTCAGAACAGAGGGAGAGAGAAAGAGTTTCCCATACAAACAAAAACTAAAGGGATTTGTGACCACTAATCCAGCCCTGCAAGAAATATTAAAGAGGATTCTTTGAGTGTAAATGAGAGACCAAAAGTAACAAAGACAAAAAATGATCAGTGAAAATCTCGAGAAACAATGACAAAACAAGTAATAAGGTGGCAGTAAATACATGTTTATCAATAATTACTTTGAATATAAGTAGATTAAATGTTCCAATCAAAAGACCTAGGGTCAGAACGAATTAAAAACAGGATTCATTTATATGCTATCTACAAGAGACTCATTTTAGACCTAAAGTCACTTGCATACTGAAAGGGAGGGGCTGGAGAAATGTTTATCATGCAAATGTGTGTCAAAAGAAAGCAGGAGTAGCAATACGTATATCAGACAAACTAGACTTTAAAACAAAGACTGTGAAAAGACACAAAGAAGGGTATTATATAATCATAAAGGGAAAATCCACAAGAAGATACAGCAATTATAAATATTTATGCTCCCAAGACAGAGACACTCAAAAATGTATACACAATTAATAACAAACACAAAGGAACTAATTGATAATAACACAATAATAGTAGGAGACTTTAACACCCCACTACATCAATGGACAGATCATCTAAACAGAAAAGTAACAAGGAAACAACAGCTTTAAATGACACACTGAACCAGATAAACTTACCAGATATATTCAGAACATTCCATCCTAAAAGAGCAGAATACACATTCCTTCCTAGTGAACATGGAACATGCTCCAGAATAGATCACATATTAAGTCACATAGCAATTAAGCAATTAAGCCCATAGTGAATACAAAAAGATTAAAATTATACCAGGCAACTTTTCTGATGACAATGCTAAGAAACTAGAAGTCAACCACAAGAAAAATTTTGGAAAGACCACAAACACGTGGAGGTTAAACAGCATGCTATTAAACAACAAATGAGTCAAGCAAAATATCAAAGAAATAAAAAAATATATGGAAAGAAGTGAAAATGAAAATAAAATGGCCCAAAACCTTTGAGATGCAGCAGTAGTGGTCCCAAGAGGAAAGTATATAGCACTACAGGCCTGCTTCAAGAAGTAAGAAAAACCTCAAATAAACAATCTAACCTTACACGTAAAGGGGCTAGAAAAGAACAAACAATGCCTAAATCCATCAGAAGAAAGGAAATAATAAATACTAAAGCAGAAATACATGATATAGAGGTTAAAAAAACCCATTGAACAAGTCAATGAAACCAAGAGCTGGTTCTTTGAAAAAATTAATTGATAAACCTCTAGCCAGACTTATCAAGAAGATAATTTGAGAGGACCCAAACACATAAAATCACAAATGAGAAGAGAAATCACAATCCACACCACAGAAATACAATTATAAGGGAATATTATGAAGACTATATGCCAACCAATTGGACAATCTGGAAAAAGTGGACAAATTCCAGAAACATATAAGGTACCAAAACAGAAACAGGAAGAAGTAGAAAACCTGAACAGACCAATAACCAACAAAGAATTGAATCAGTAAAATAAAACCAAAAATGTTTGTTAATAATAATAATAATAGTCCAGGCCCAGATGGCCTCACAGGATAATTCTACCAAACATTTAAACAAGAGTTCATACCTACTCTTCTCAAACTATTTAAAAAGTAAAAATGGGGGGCGCCTGGGTGGCTTAGTCGGTTAAGCGTCCGACTTTCGCTTAGGTCATGATCTCGCGGTTCGTCGGNTCTCTCTCTCTCCTAGAAATAAATTTAAAAAAAAAAAATTAAAAAAAATAAAATAAAAAAAATAAAAAGTAAAAATGGAAGGAATACTTCCAAATTAATTCTAAGAGGCCAGAATTACCCAGATAACAAAACCATACAAAGACTCCACTAAAAAAGAGAACTATTAGGCCAAAATACCTGATGAACATAGATGCAAAGTTCTCAATACAATACTAGAAAACTGAATTCAACAATACATTTAAAAAATCATTCACCGCAATCAACTGGGATTTATTCCTGTGTTGCAAAGGTAGTTCAATATTTGCAAATCATTCCACATGATACACCATATTAGTAAGGATAATTTCAATAGATACAGAAAAGATATTTGACAAAGTACAACATCCATTCATGATAAAAGCCCTAGACAAAGTAGGTTTAGAGGGAACAAACCTCAACATAATAAAGACCATATATGAAAAACACACAGCTAAAATTCCCCTCAATAGGGGAAAACTGAGAGCTTTTCCTCTATGGTCAGGAACAAGACAGAGATGTCCACTTTCACCACTGTAATTTAACATAGTTCTGGAAGTCCTAGACAGCAATCAGACAACAAAAAGAAATAAAAGGCATCATAATTGGCAAGGAAGAAGTAAAACTCACTATTTGCAGATAGCATGGTACTCCATAAAGAAAACCCAAAATACCCCATCAAAAAAATGGCTAGAACTATAAATGAATTCAGTAAAGATTCAGGATATAAAATGAATGTACAGAAATCTGTTGCATTTCTATACACCATTAATGAAGCAGCAGAAAGAAAGTAAAGAATCAATCCCATTTACAATTGCACCAAAAACATTAAGATGCCTAGGAATAAATTTAATCAAAGAGGTGAAAGACCTATACTCTAAAAACCATAAAATACTGATGACAAAAACTAAAGATGGCACAAGGAAATGGAAAAACATTTCATGCTCATGGATTGGAAGAACAAATATTGTTAAAATGTGCATATTACCCAAAGCAATCTGCACATTTAATTCAATCCCTATCATAATGCCAACAGCATTTTTGCCAGAGCTAGAACAAACAATCCTAAAATGTGTATGGAACTATAAAAGACCCCGAATAGCCAAAGCAATCTTGAAAAAGAAAAGCAAAGCTGGAAGCATCACAATTCTGGACTTCAAGTTATATTACCAAGTTGGAGTGATCAAAAGAGTACAGTACTGGCACAAAAGTGGACACATAGATCAAGGGGACAGAATGGAAAACCCAGAAATGAACCTACAACTATATGGTCAATTAATCTTTGACAAAGCAGGAAAATATCCAATGAGAAAAAGACAGTCTCTTCAACAAATGGTGTGAGGAAAACTGGACAGCTACATGTAAAACAATGAAACTGCACCACTTTCTTGTATCAAACACAAAAATAAATTCAAAATGGATAAAAGACCTGTGAGACCTGCAACCATAAAAATCCTAGAGGAGTCCAGGGTGCCTGGCTGTTTCAGGTGGTTGGGCGTCCAACTTTTTGGCTCAGGTTATGATCTCGCAGTTCACAAGTTCAAGCCCCACGTTGGGCTCTGTGCTGACAGCTCGGAGCCTGAAACCTGCATCAGATTCTGTGTCTCCCTCTCTCTCTGTTCCTCCCTCTTTGAGCTATGTCTTTCTCTCTTCTTCTCTTAGAAATAAACATTAAAAAAATTTTTTTTTAATTCTAGAGGAGAACACAGGCAGTAACCTTTATGACACTGGTTGTAGCAACTTCTTTTTAGATATGTCTCCTAAGGCAAGAGAAACAGAAACAAAAATAAACTATTGGGACTTCACCAAAATAAAAACTTCTGCACAGTGAAGGAAATGATCAACAAAACTAAAAGGCAACCTATGAAATGGGAGGGTATCTGCAAATGATACATCTGACAAAAAACTTATAAAACTCAACACCCAAAAAACAAATAATCCCTTTAAAAAAAATAGGCAGAAGACATGAGTAGACATTTTCCAACGAAGACCTACACATGTCCAACAGACACATGAAAAGCTGCTCAACATCACTCATTATCAGGTAAATACAAATCAAAACTATAGTGAGATATCACCTCACACCGTCAGAATGAGTAAAATCAACAACATAAGAAACAGCAGGTATTGGTGGGAATATGGAGAAAGGGAACCCTCATTGTACTATTGGTGAGAATGTAAATTGGTGCAGCTGCTCTGGAAAATAGTATGGAGTTTCCTCAAAAAGTTAGAAATAGAACTATGCTATGACCCAGCAATTTCACTTCTGGATATTTTCCCAAAGAATATGAAAATACTAATTCAAAAGGTATATGGACTCCTATGTTAATTGTAGAATTATCTACAATAGCCAAATTTTGGAATGAAGCCAAGTGTACATTGACTGATGAATGCATATGGAAGATGTGGTTATCTATCTATATCATCTATCTGTTTATCTATCTATCTATCTTTCTATCTATGTCTATATATCTATATTTACATCGTACTGCATCATCTATATCTATTTATATGGCAAGAAATGGCAAGAAATCTTGCCATTTGCAATGATATGGACGGATGTCGAGAGTATGATGCTAAGCAAAATAAGGTAGTCAGAGAAAGGCAAATACCATATGATTTTACTCATATGTAGAACTTAAGAAACAAAACAAACAAGGAAAGGGAAAAAGAGATAGAAGAGGCAAACCAAGAAACAGAATCTTAATTATAGAGAACAAACTGATGGTTACTAGAGTGAGGGAGATAGGGTGAAACAGGTTAGGGAGATTAAGGAGGGCACTTGTGATGAGCACTGGGTGTTTTATGTAAGTGTTGAATCACTATATTGTATAACTGAAACTAATATTACCCTGTGTATTAACTAACTGGAATTTAAATAAAAATGTGAGAAAAGAAGAAACAATCCCATTTATAATAGCATCAAAAACAATTTTAAAAAATACTTAGGTGTGGGGCGCCTGGGTGGCTTAGTCGGTTAAGCGTCCGACTTTCGCTTAGGTCATGATCTCGCGGTTCATGGGTTCGAGCCCCGCGTCGGGCTCTGTGCTGACTGCCAGCTCAGAGCCTGGAGCCTGTTTCAGTCTGTGACTCCCTCTCTCTCTGGCCCTCCCCTGCTCACGCTGTCTCTCTCTCTCTCTCCTAGAAATAAATAAAACATTAAAAAATTAAAAAAAAATACTTAGGTGTAATTGTAACTAGGGAGGTGAAAAGTTTCTACTTTGGAAACTATAAGAAATTGATGATAAAAACTGAAAATACAAACAAATGGAGTGGTATCCTATGTTCATGGTTTGGAAGAATTAATATTGTTAAAATATCAATAATAGCAAAAGCCATATATAGATTCAATGTAATTCCTATATGATTCCAATGGCAATTTTTACAGAGATAGAAAAAAAAGACCCTAAAATTTATATGGAACCATAAGAGACCCCAAATAGTCAAAGCAATCCTGAGAAAGAACGAAACAAGAAGCATCACAGTTCTTGATCTCAAGTTATTCTATAGTGTTATTGTAAACAAAACATTATGGAAGTGGCATTAAAAATAGACATGTAGATCAATACAGAAACTCAAGAATATGCCATTAACTAATATTTGACAAAGAAGCTAAGAATATTCAATGGAGAAAAGACGTTCTTTGAAAAAATTGGTGTTGGAAAAATGGGATATCCATATTTTAAAAAGTGAAACTGTATCTTTATCTTACTCCACTCGCAAGATTAACTAAAAAATCCAATAACGACTTAAATCTAAGTCTCAAAACCATAAAACACCTTGAAGGAAACAGTAAATAAGCACCTTGACATGTGTCTTATCAATTGTTTTTTGGACATAACGCTTAAAACAGAGCAACAAAATAAAATAACAAATGAGACTATATCAAACTAAGAAGTTTCTGCATAGCAAAAGAATCAACATAATTAAAAGACAATTTATGGAATGTGAAAAAATACTTGCATATCAAATATACAATAAAGAGCTAATATCCAAACTATACAGGAAACACAGACAAATCAATAGCAAAAAGCAATGAATAAAATTTAAGAATGGGCAAAGTACCTGAACAGGCATTTGTCCAAAGAAGATATAAAAATGGCTAATAGGTACATGATAAAACGCTCAACATTACAAATCACCAGGCAAGTGCAAAGAAAACCACAATGAAATATAACTTCACACCTGTCAGAATGACTAGCATCAAAAAGACAGTTTTAAAATGTTGACAAAAATGTGGAGAAAGTGAAACCATCGTATACATTTGGTGAAAGTGTCAATTGGTTCAGCCACTATCGAGAATGGCATAAATATTCCTCAAAATATTAGAAGTAAAACTACCACATGATTAGCAATATTGTTTCTGGGACTATCTCCAAAGGAAATGAAATTGCTAAGGTGAAGAATTATTTGCACCCCATTTTCATACCAGTATTATTTGCAACAGTCAAGATACGAAAACGTTAATGTCCATTAATGGATGAATAAATAAAGAAGCTGTGGCATAAAAATGGAATATTATTCAGCATTAAGAAACACAGGAAATCTTGCCATTTGTGACAACATGGATGGACCTTGAGGGCATTATCCTAAGTCAGGCAGAGAAAGAAATATTGTATGATCTTACTTATACATAGAATCTTTCAAAAAAATTCATAGAGGGGCACCTTGGTGGCTCAATCAGTTAAGTGTTTGACTTTGACTCAGGTCATGATCTTGCAGTTTGGAAGTTCGAGCCCCACATGGAGCCCTGTGCTGACAGCTCAAAGCCTGTAGTTTGCTTCAGATTCTGTGTCTACCTCTTTCTCTGCCTCTTCCCTGATCACACTGTCTGTCTGTCTCTCTCTCTCTCAAAAATAAATAGATGTTAAAGATTTTTAAATTAAGAAAAACTCAGAAAAAGAGATCAGATTTGTGGTTATCAGAGGCAGGTGTTCACAGAAGAGGAATTGGATCAAGGTAGTCAAAAGGTACAAAATTCCATTTATAAAATAAATAAGTGCTGGGGGTAGAATATTCAACACAATAACTATAGTCAACATTGCTGTGTAATATATATGAAAGTTGTGAAGAGAACAAGTCCTAAGAATTCTCATCACAAGGTAAAATATATTTCTTCTTTTTTTTTTTTTTTGGATCTATACGAGACAATGGATGTTAACTATACTCATTATGGTAATCAGTTCATGATATATACAAGTCAAGTCATTATAATATTCACCTTAAACTTAAAATTTTTTAAACATTTATTCATTTTTGAGAGACAGAGACAGAGCGAGAGGGGGCAGGACAGAGAGAGAGAGAAGGGAGACACAGAATCCAAAGCAGGCTCCAGACTCTGAGCTGTCAGCACAGAGCCTGACATGGGTCTTGAACCCACGAACTGTGAAATCATGATCTGAGCCGAAGTCAGACGTTCAACTAACTGAGCCACCCCGGCACCCCTCACCTTAAACTTATATAGTGCTATCAATTATATCTCAATAAATCTGGGGAAACAATAAAAGGAAAAAAAGTTGCTTATCCAAGATCTTTAGCTAAGAGGAAGTAGAGATAAGACTATACTAAAATCTTTTATTTCTTTCTATAATATAATAATGCCTTTTTTAGAGGAGGAAATTGTCCTCTGGGCTATCATGGTTGAAAGGTATGGAGTGGAGCAAATGTCACAGGAACATGAAATCAAAGAATGCTATAGTTAAGAGGCTGTTCATGTAGTCCTGTGGTTATTACACTCTTGGGACTCCTACACTGCTTTTAGGCANTCCACTCTCATCTCTTACACATAGAACTTTCATAAAATATTCTTTTAGATATAGTATTCTCCAGCTTAAAAACAAACACTGCTAAAACAAGCAAAAGAAAAACAGAATGAAAAAACATTCCTGTTCTATTTCAAACTTCAGACAAGGTAAATAATTTGCCCCAAATCACACAGCTCATAGAAGCATAGAAGCAGCAAGGCCATAACCCAGTTCTCCCAAGTCCCATCCCAGGGCTCTTTCTACCACCATGATAAATGCTACCTTTCTGAAGAAAAAAGTCATTTAAAAGCCCATTACTGAAATGACAAACTGGGAGCCAGAAACAAAAATCTTAAGAAAAAAAGTAGGCCAAGTGCTGTATTGAGGTCTGAGAAGGCCATTTTAGCCTACTCAGGCACTGATTCAATTTTTCATTTTGGCATGATTTGAGCTTTCTTCCTTTTCATGTTCAGGTACAACTCTTTTTAGAAAACTCACTATGGACAATTATCTACTTGGGGAAATAAATGAGACTCTTTTAAATGGTGCTTCTTGCCCTGCAATGCAGAAAGATGAATCAGAATTTGTCCTCAAAACAATTTAATGAAGACATGAAAAATATATTTTAATATTAACACACAGCTATGGGTAAATGAAAAATAAAGATATATATGATAAGCATGGGAGGTATGAATGATCAAAATTTTAGTAACAAATATAATTTAATAAAATACTTAATTTACCTGCTTACTCGGGTAATAGAATGGGGACATGAATGTAATTTTCTAGTGAACTGAAACAACCAAAAATTGATTATTACAGCCCTTACGAATTTTTATGTAATTTTACTCTGTCTTAAAAAATAGCTATAATACTCTTAAAGAAGGTTATTTGGTAATTTAGAATATTACAATGCTTCTGGATCATCATTCTGAATATGAATTTTCATTGAGTTCTCGAAGGTAAAGATAATTGGGTTTACAAAATCTTACTCCCAAAGGCTTATGTTAAAAATTCCTAAAGTTCTTCTCTTTAAAAATTTCAATTACTTCCACATCTGGCCACAATAAATTAACTGCTACTTGAAATGCCTGCCCACCATAAACAACTAGAAAACTGGACAGAATGTGTTGAACAATGGTTTTCAAACAGTGGATAACAGGCAGATCAGGCCATTGCAATTAAGGAAAGGAAAACAGAAAAAAAAAACTGGAAAAGGAAAACAGATGTTATTATCACTACAACTAGATTTGCTAGATTTACTGAAGCAGCTGGAATTTGTGGAGCATCATATAAGAAAGGGAGAGCTATTTAGAGTAAGAGGTTCCAGAAACCAGCATGGGAATCCACTGTGTCTTTGCTGGACTACTAAACTGCACATGCATATACTAAAATTCTACTAGAACAAGCAAAGAACTACAGGCTATATAAGACAAATAACTCTCAAACCTCAAAAAGGGTTGCAAAATATTCAAGCTTTCACTAGTTTAGTAGACAGATCTCCTTAAACACCTGAAACATTCAGTAGGGAACCAGAAGGATCAGGTCAGTCCTTAACAGTAGGGCTAAACTAGACCTATAGTAAAAGACGCTCTAAGCCTGCCCTCACAAAACTAAAAATCAGTGTCAAAAGGATCAAACTGATCTATGTAACTGAAACTACCTATTAAACACTCTTAATCCCTACTCATTAAAAAAAGGGGGGAAACATGCAATAAAATAACATTTCTTATGTCCATCATCTAATCAAAACTTATCTACCATATAAACAAACAAACAAAAATACGACCCAGGGCTAGAATAAAATCAGTGAAATGCAACAGATCCAGAAGTGACAAAGACAATGCAACTGGGAAACTAGGGATTTAAAATGAGTCTTATTAAATACGCTTATAGACTTAAAGAGAAATATTAATATAATGAGAGAAATGGAAGATTTTTAAAAAGGGCATTGGAGAGATTAAAAATAAATTTGTCTTGAATTTTAGGGAAGATGGTAGAGCAAGAGGATGCTGAGTTCACCTCTTCCTACAAACACACCAAGATAACAGCTACAAATACACAGCTGACCCTGGAAATGCCCTGCAGACTGGCAGAGCAGACCTCCGCAGCTAATCATAGAGAGAAGGGCATCGAAAAGGGTAGGAGAGATGGAGACACAATTGGGAACCAATGCCCCAGTGAGACTAGCCACAAATGATAGGGACACCACAAGCATGGAGAAGCAAGGTGAACAGAGACCACACAAGGAACTCTTAACACAAGGGACCCACATTGGGAACATGAGTCCCCACAGTATCTGGCTTTGAAAACCAGATGGGCTTCATTTCAGGAACTTTTAAAATCAGACAGGCTTAACTCAGAGTACTTTAAAAATCAGTGAGCTTAACTCCCAGAAACCAAGAGGTCAATAGGAAACTCAGGCAGAGTAAGAAATAATTTGACCCAAGGTACAACACGGAAACCACAGCTTGCAAAGCAGCGGGGGTATGCAGGAAGATGGACTAGTCTCAGAACATGGGCTGGAGGGGCAGGGATCTATAGATTTCTCTAGGAACAAAAGTGCTGGTTAGTCCCATTTTTCTATCCCTTGCCCCGCCTAGATTAACCAGAGGCTTATGGGAGCCAGTGCTCCAACTCCTCATCTATATTGCTAGCACCATGTACCCTGCATTGCAGGCCTCCCTATCCAACTTTTCTGCAGCTTCTGCCTTGCCACACCCTTCAGAATGTCACAGCAGGGACTGGAGCCACACTAAAATGGCTTCTGCCCTGGGGAAGAGGGGAGAAATGACCACACACACTGGCCCACTCACAATTCCTGTAGCCAAACCACTTAGCTGGTTCTGAAAGGAGCAAGCCTTGTCTTTGGTGTGCCTGCAGCTGTTGCAGAAAGGGAATTGCAGTCAGCAAGGTTGAGTTCTGGCTCATGCCACCAAAAAGCCCATGGCAGCCACAGCCAGACCTCTCAATAGCACAGGGAACAAAACCTGACCAGTACATCCACAGTACGCAAATTGGGTCATAGCAGCCAGCTGGGATGAAAAAAAAAATTGCAGCTGAACCAAGACAGGAGGGCACACCCAGCACAGGAGACATCCGTGGAGTGCCGGGGTTTGGTGATCAGGGGGGCTTGTGCTACAGGGGACATAGAAACTCTTCTCCATAGGGTCACTGCTTTCAAAACCAGAAGACAAAGGAGAATGACTGAAATAAAAGCTATGTTAGAGGAAATCAACAACAGCTTAGAAGATGTAGGAGAACAGATAATCAATCCGGAACACAGGGTATTAGAAAGCAACCAAGCTGAATACCAAAAAGAAAAAAAATAATAAAACATGAGATTAGGTTAAGAAAACTCAGTCACATCAGTAAGCATAATAACATTTGTAGTAGAGAGGAGGAGGCAAGATGGAGGAGAAGTAAGGAGCTCCATAAATTTCACTCACCCTTATAACTCAAACTAAGTGAGTGGCCTGAAGCCATAGGAACCCTTACAGAATCCAGGAGTTTGGGAGGAAAAGGAGACAGAGTCCGCAGAGGAAACCTTATAGTGGCTATCTCAAGAAATAAGCCAAAGTGCACAAGGTGGAGAGTCCCAAATACCACTATGAGTAGGGAAATAAAATAACCAAAGTATCAACAAGAGAGACCAGGAGACACCATTCAAAGAACACTTCCTGAATGGACAGGCCCTGGACAGTCAAAGAGCCTTCTTTAATACAGCAGTACTCTCAGTTCAAAGTGGATAACAAGCTTTTAAAACTAACAAGAGACAGAAAGCTAACCAAATAGACGAAACATAAGAACTCTCCTCTAAAGAAATTCCAGGAAGAAATGACAGCTAAAGAACAGCTTAAAACAGATATAAGCAACATAACTGAACAAGAATTGAGAACAATAGTCATAAAATTAATAGATGGGCTTGAAAAAGGCATGGAAGACATCAGAAACACTATGGCCACAAAGACTGTGGAACTTAAAAATCGTTGTGATGAATTAAAAAACGCTATAAGTGAGATGCATAATAAAATGAAGGCGTTCAATGCACGGATTGAAGAGGCAGAGAGGAGAATAGGTGAATTAGAAGACACAACCATAGAAAAAGAGGAAGCCTAGAAAAAGAGAGGTAAACTTGTCCAGGAACACGAAAGGAGAGTTCGCGAGCTGAGTGATACAACCAAACGGAACAATATCTATATCAGAGGAATTCTAGAAGAGGAAGATAGAGAGGGAAAGGTNCACATACACACACACTACCAAAATTCATACAGGAAGAGATAGAATATCAGAACAGACCCATAACTAGTGAAGAAATTAAATCATTTATCAAAAATCTTCCAAGAAATGAGTCCTGAGCCAGATGGCTTCCTTGGGGAATTCTGCCAGACATTTAAATCAGAGTTAATACCCATTCTTCTCAAGCTATTCCAAAAAATAGAAATCGAAGGAAAACTTCCAGACTCATTCTATGAAGACAGCATCACTTTGATTCCCAAGCCAAAAAAAGGGAACTCCAGTCCAATATCCTTGATGAATACGGATGCAAAAACCCTCAACAGATACTTTCAAATTGAATTCAACAGCACATAAAGAGAATTATCCACCATGATCTAGTGGGATTCATTCCTGGGTTAGAGGGCTGAATATTGCTAGTTCAATATTCACAAATTAATCCATGTGATACATCACATTAATAAAAGAAAAGATAATAACCATATGATCCTGTCGATAGATGCAGAAAAAGCATTTGACAAAATACAGCATCCCTTCTTAGTGGAGACCCTCGAGAAAGTCGGGATAGAAGGAACTTACTTAAACATCATAAAAGCCATGTATGAGAAGCCCTCAGCTAACATCATCCTCAATGGGGAAAAACAAAGCTTTCCCCCTGAGATCAGGAACACGGCAGGGATGTCCACTCTCACCACTGCTGTTTAACATAGTGCTGGAAGTCCTAGCATCAGCAGACAACAAAAGGAAACAAAAGGCATCAGAAATGGCAAAGAAGAAGCCAAACTTTCAGTTTTTGCAGATGACATGATAGTCTACCCAACAGACTCCACCAGAAGCCTACTAGAACTGATCCATGAATTCAGCAATTTGCAGGATTTTGTACAAAATCAATGAACAGAAATCGGTTGCATACTTATACACCAATAATGAAGCAACAGAAAGACAAATCAAGAATCTGATCCCATTCACAACTGCACACAAAACCATAAAATACCTAGGAATAAGCCTAACCAAAGATATAAGAGATCTGTAGGGTGAACACTACAGAAAACTTATGAAGGAAATTGAAGAAGACACAAAGAAATGGAAAAACATTCCATGCTCATGGATTGGAAGAATAAATATAGTTAAAATGTCATTACTACCCAAAGCAATCTACACATTCAATGCAATCCCAATCAAAATTGCACCAGCATTCTTCTCAAAGCTAGAACAAACTCTCCTAAAATTTGCATGGAACCACAAAAGACCCTGAATAGCCAAAGTAATATTGAAGAAGAAAACCAAAATGGGAGACATCACCATCCCAGTCTTTAGCCTCTACTACCAAGCTGTCGTCATCAAGACAGTATGGTATTGGCACAAAAACAGACACATAGACCAATGGAATAGAATAGAGAACTCAGAATTGGACCCACAAATGTGTGGCCAACTAATCTTTGACAAAGTGGGTAAGAGTATCCAATGGTGTCTTTAACGGATGGTGCTGGGAGCACTGGACAGCAACATGCAGAAGAAGGAAACTAGATCACTTTCTCACACCATACACAAAAATAAACTCGAAGTGGATAAAGGACCTGAACGTGAGACAGGAAGCCATCAAAACCCTAGAGGAAAAAGCAGGAAACAACCTCCTTGACCTCAACCACAGCAATTTCTTACCTTGGGATCAAGAGCAAAATTGAACTACTAGGACCTCATCAGGATAAAAAGCTTCTGCACAGCAAGGGAAACAATCAATAAAACTAACAGGCAAGTGATGGAATGAGAAAAGATAGTTGCAAATGATGTATCAGATAAAGGGCTAGTAACCAAAATCTATAAGGAATTCACCAAACTCCACACCTGAAAAACAAAGAATCCAGTGAAGAAATGGGCAGAAGACATGAACAGACACTTCTCCAAAGAGGACATCCAGATGGCCAACAGACACACGAAACGATGCTCAGCGCCCCTCCTCATCAGGGAAATGCAGATCAAAACCAAACTGAGATACCATCTCACCCCAGTCAAAATGGCTAAAATGAACAAATCAGGTGACTAGATCTGGTGAGGATGTAGAGAAATTGGCACCCTCTTACACTGTTGGTGGGAATGTAAACTGGTGCAGCCCCTCTGGAAAACCGTGTGGAGGTTCCTCAAAAAATTAACAATAGAACTCCCCTATGACCCAGCAATAGCACTGCTAGGAATTTACCCAAGGGATACAGAAATGCTGATGCATAGGGGCACATGTACCCCAATGTTCAAAGCAGCACTGTCAACAATAGCCAAAACATGGAAACAGCCNACAATAGCTAAAACATGGAAACAGCCTAAGTGTCCATCAACTGACGAATGGATCAAGAAGATGTGGTTTATCTATACCATGGAATACTACATGGCAATGAGAAAGAATGAAATCTGGCCATGCGTAGCAACATGGCTGGAACTGGAGGGTGTTATGCTGAGTGAAATAAGTCAGGCAGAGTAAGACAGATTTCATATGTTTTCACTTATAGGTAGATTAGGAGGAACTTAATGGAGGACCAATGGGGAGGAGAAGGGGGGAAATAGCTGGGGAGAGGGAGGGAAGCAAACCATGAGAGACTCTTGAATGCGGAGAACAAACTGAGGGCTAATGGAGATGGGGGATAGGGGAAGGGGGGTGAATGGCATGGAGGAGGCACTTGTGGGGATGGGCACAGGATGTTATATGGAAACCAACTTGACAATAAACTATGAAAGAAAAAAAAAACATTTGTAGTATAGGGAACCCACAAAGAAAAGAGAGAATGAAAGGGGCATGAAATTTATTTTATAGAAATAATGGTGGAAAACTTCCCTAAACTGGGGAATGAAGCCTACATTCAGGTCTAGGTCCAGGAAGCACAGAGAACCACTAATGGCATGAACCCTACGGGGTCATACCAAGACACGTAATATTTAAAATGGCAAAAAATACTTTAAAAGGAGCAAGAGGAAAAAAACCAGCTACATACAAGGGAAACCCATAAGAATATCAACAAATTTTTTAGTGGCAACTTTGCAGGATACAAGGGATATATTCAAAGGGCTAAGAAACCAAACCTCACCAAAGCACAACAAACAAAAAACCCTTATAACAACTCTAAAGAATACTTAACTCAGCAAGATTATTATTCAGAATAGAAGGATAGAGTTTACCAGCCAACAAAAGTTAAATGAGTTTATCACCACTTTAAAACAGCATTACAAGAAATGTTAAAAAGAAGTTCTTTAAGTGAAAAGAGAGAAGAAAATTATGAACGAAAAAAATNACACCATACACAAAAATAAACTCGAAGTGGATAAAGGACCTGAACGTGAGACAGGAAGCCATCAAAACCCTAGAGGAAAAAGCAGGAAACAACCTCCTTGACCTCAACCACAGCAATTTCTTACCTTGGGATCAAGAGCAAAATTGAACTACTAGGACCTCATCAGGATAAAAAGCTTCTGCACAGCAAGGGAAACAATCAATAAAACTAACAGGCAAGTGATGGAATGAGAAAAGATAGTTGCAAATGATGTATCAGATAAAGGGCTAGTAACCAAAATCTATAAGGAATTCACCAAACTCCACACCTGAAAAACAAAGAATCCAGTGAAGAAATGGGCA
This sequence comes from Crocuta crocuta, assembly GCF_008692635.1. Taxonomy (NCBI): domain Eukaryota; kingdom Metazoa; phylum Chordata; class Mammalia; order Carnivora; family Hyaenidae; genus Crocuta; species Crocuta crocuta. The sequence goes on along the minus strand of NW_027533089.1, from coordinate 6,260,022 downwards.
GAAGACATGAACAGACACTTCTCCAAAGAGGACATCCAGATGGCCA
>NW_027533089.1:6107930-6259704 GCF_008692635.1 Crocuta crocuta | reverse complement strand
AATGCTGATGCATAGGGGCACATGTACCCCAATGTTCAAAGCAGCACTGTCAACAATAGCCAAAACATGGAAACAGCCTAAGTGTCCATCAACTGACGAATGGATCAAGAAGATGTGGTTTATCTATACCATGGAATACTACATGGCAATGAGAAAGAATGAAATCTGGCCATGCGTAGCAACATGGCTGGAACTGGAGGGTGTTATGCTGAGTGAAATAAGTCAGGCAGAGTAAGACAGATATCATATGTTTTCACTTATAGGTAGATTAGGAGGAACTTAATGGAGGACCAATGGGGAGGAGAAGGGGGGAAATAGCTGGGGAGAGGGAGGGAAGCAAACCATGAGAGACTCTTGAATGCGGAGAACAAACTGAGGGCTAATGGAGATGGGGGATAGGGGAAGGGGGGTGAATGGCATGGAGGAGGCACTTGTGGGGATGGGCACAGGATGTTATATGGAAACCAACTTGACAATAAACTATGAAAGAAAAAAAAAACATTTGTAGTATAGGGAACCCACAAAGAAAAGAGAGAATGAAAGGGGCATGAAATTTATTTTATAGAAATAATGGTGGAAAACTTCCCTAAACTGGGGAATGAAGCCTACATTCAGGTCTAGGTCCAGGAAGCACAGAGAACCACTAATGGCATGAACCCTACGGGGTCATACCAAGACACGTAATATTTAAAATGGCAAAAAATACTTTAAAAGGAGCAAGAGGAAAAAAACCAGCTACATACAAGGGAAACCCATAAGAATATCAACAAATTTTTTAGTGGCAACTTTGCAGGATACAAGGGATATATTCAAAGGGCTAAGAAACCAAACCTCACCAAAGCACAACAAACAAAAAACCCTTATAACAACTCTAAAGAATACTTAACTCAGCAAGATTATTATTCAGAATAGAAGGATAGAGTTTACCAGCCAACAAAAGTTAAATGAGTTTATCACCACTTTAAAACAGCATTACAAGAAATGTTAAAAAGAAGTTCTTTAAGTGAAAAGAGAGAAGAAAATTATGAACGAAAAAAATTCCTCAGATGAAAGCAAATATATAGTTAAGATAGTAGATTAATCAGTTATAAAGCTAATATGGAGGTTAAAAGTCAAAAGTAGTAAATTAATTATTTCTTCAAAAGTTATGCAGCATACACAAAATAAAATGATAAAATATGGAATCATATATACAAAATATGTGTTTGGGGGAATAATTTATTACTTTTAGAAAGTATTCAAACTTAAGCAACCATCAACTTAATATAGACTTCTATCCATATAAGATGTTAGGTATGAATCCAATTTAACCAAAAGTCTATAATATATACACAAAAACTGAAAAGAAAGGAATCCAAGCATATCACAAAAGAAAGCCACTAAACCTCAAGGGAAGAGAGAAAAGAAGAATAAAGTAATGGAGAAGAACTACTATAATCAGAAAATAATAAAATAGCAATAAAAAAGTATATAAATAATTGCTTTAAATGTAAATGTACTAAATGCTGAAATTAAAACATAGGGTAATTCAATGGATATAAAAACAAGATTCATATATATTCTGCCTACAAGAAACTTGCTTCAGACATATAAACATACAGACTGAAAGTGAAGGGATGGGAAAACATATATTCTGCAAACAGAAGTGAAAAAAAGCAAGTGTATCAATAGTTATATCAAACAAAATAGACAAAATAAAGACTGTAACAATGCTTATAAAGAAAAAAAAGACTTTAAAGCAAGGTCTGTAACAAGATTCAAAGAAGGGCACTTGGTAATGATTAAGGGATTGATCCAATAACAAGATTAATAACTGTGAATGTCTATGTGTGCAACATGGGAGCACCTATATATATAAAGCAAATATTAGCCATCATAAAGGGAAAAATGAAAAGTAATACAACAGTAGAAGAGGACTTTAACATCACACTTACATCACTGGATAGATAATCCAGAGAGAAAATAAATAAGGAAATAGTGGCTTTGAGTGACATGTTAGACCAGATGACTCTAACAGATATATACATAACATTTCATCTCAAAACAGAAGAATACACATTCTTTTCAAGTGCACATGGAATATTCTCCAAGATAGATCACATATTAAGTCACAAAACACATCTCAATAAATATAAGAATTGAAATCATGACAAGGGAAGTTCATAGTGATACAGTCTTATATTATGAAATAAGAAAAATCTCAAACAATCTAACCATACAACTAAAGGAAAATGAAGAACAATCAAAGCCCATCACTAGTAGAAAAAGGAAATAGGTTAGTGTAGAAATAAATGAAATAGAGACTAAAAAAGACAATAAAAACATTACTGAAATCAAGAGCTGGTTCTTTGTAGAGAAAACAAAATTGAAAAGCTTTTAGCCAGAATCATTAAGAAAAAGAGAACTCAAATAAATGAAATAAAAAATGAAAGAGGAGAAATAACAATTGGCACCACAGACATACAAAGAATTATAAGAGAAAACTATAATAATTATATGTAACAAATAGAAGAAAAAGATAAATTCCTAAAACATACAATCTTACAAAACAGAATCAGGAAGAAATAGAAAATTTCAACAGAGCAATTACTAGTGATGAAATTGAATCAGTATTTAAAAAAATCCCAGCAAACAAAATTTCAGGACCAGATGGCTTTATAGGTACATTCTACCAAGCTTTTAGAAGAGTTAATAACTTACTCAGCTTTCTAAACTTTCTATAAACAAGGAGTTAATAACTAATCTTCCCAAAAAATAGAAGGGAAAGGAAAACTGCCAAAATTCTTTCTACAAAGCAAGTTTAGACTTTACCAAAACTAGACAAATACACTATGTAAAAAGAAAACTACAGGGCAGTATCTGTGACATAGATGCAAAATTCTCAACAAAATATTATCAAACTGAATTCAAGAATACATTTTAAAAAGTCATTCACAACAATGAAGACAATTTATTCCAAGGATGCAAGAGTGGTTCAATATCCACAAATCAATCAATACGATACATCACATAAATAGGAAGATAGATCATAATTTTAAAAGATGCAGAAAGATCACCTGACAAAATGTAACATTCATTCATGATATAAACTCTCAACGAAGTCACTTTAGAGAAAACGTAACTCAACATAATAAAAGCTATATATGAAAATCTTGCAGCTAATATCATACTCAATGGTGATGTACTGAAAGTTCTTACTCTAAAATCAGCAACAATACAAGCAAGTCCACTCACCACTTCATTCAACATAGTGCCTGAAGTCCTAGCTGCAGCAATCAGACAAGAAAAGGGGAAGAAAAGCATCCAAATTGGTAAGGAAGATATAAAACTGTCACTATTTGCAGATGACAGACATCATACTAATATAGAAAACCCTAAAGACTTCACCAAACAACTACTGGAACTGATTTGATAAGGAAATTCAGTAAAGTTACAGGATACAAAATCAATATACAGAAATCTGTAACATTTCTGTACACACAGTAAAGTAGCAGAAAGAGAAATTAAGAAAACCATCCCATTTATAATTGCACCAAAGTAAATAAAAATAAGAATAAATTTAAAAAGAGTGCATTATCTGTACTCTGAAATTTTAAGACACTGAAGAAAGTAATTAAAGATGACACAAATAGAGAGATAGTTCATGCTTAGGGATTGGGAAAAATGATATCATTAAAATGTTTATACTACCTAAAACAATGTACAGATTCAATGGAATCTCTGTCATAATACTAATAGCATTTTTCACAGAAGTAGAAGACATAATCTTAAAATTTGAATGAAATCCCAAAAGACCTCAGATAGCCAAAGCAATCTTGAGAAAGAAGAAGAAAACTGGAGATATCACAATTCCAGATATCAAGATACACTGTGAAGCTGTAATAACCAAAACAGTATGGTACTGGTACAAAAATGGACACTTAGACCAATAAAACTGTACAAAGAACCCAGAAATAAACCCACACCTATATATAGTCAATTTATCTATGACAAAGGGCTCAAGAGTATTCAATTGGGAAAGCATAGTTTTTCAATAAATAAATAAACTGGAAGGCTACATGCAAAAGAATGAAACTGGACCACTTTTACACCATACACAAACACAAATTAAAATTGGATTAATGACCTAAATGTGAGATATGAACCACCAAACTCCTAAAAGAAAACATAGGCAATAATCTCTTGTACATCACACTTAGCAGCATATTTATGGATATGTCTCAAGTAAGGGAAACAAAAGCAAAAATGAACAAGTAGGATTGTACCAAGATAAAAACCTGCTGCACAGTGAAGGAGATCATCCACAAAATGAAAAGGAAACCTAGTAAATGGAAGAAGATATTTGCACTGATATATTTGACAAAAGGATTAATATCCAAAATATTTAAATTTAGCAATCCAACACCAAGTTATAGGATTAAAAAATGGACAGAAGATATGAATAGGCATTTTTCCAAAGTCACATACTGATGGCCAACAGATACAAAAACAAATGCTCAACATACCTGATCATCAGGAAGATGCAAATCAAAACCAGAATGAGATATAATCTCACGCTTGTAAGAATGACTATTAACAAAAATACAAGAAATAACACATTTTGGTAAAGGTATGGAAAGGTAACCTTTGTGGACTATTGGAGAGAGTGTATATTGGCACAGCCATTGTGGAAAACAGTATGGAGGGTTCTCAAAAAATTAAACACAGAACTACCATATGATCTAGCAATTCCACTTCTGGGTTTCTGGGTATTTACCTCAAGAAAGTGAAAACACTAGTTCAAAAAGATATGTGCACCCCAATGTTCACTGTAGTATTATTTACAATAACCAAGATGTGAAAATAACCTAAGTGTCGATTGATAGATACATAAATAAAGAAAATGTATATTATAGGTTTTTGATTTGAGGTTACCATTGGGTTTATATACAACATCTCATGTGTACAGCAGTCTATATTAAGTTGAAGTTCATGTAGATTCAAGCACATTCTAAACGCAGTAATTTTTACTTCCCCTTTCATGTTTTAATTATGTCATATGTTACACCTTTTAATTTTGTATATCCCTTGACTAATTTTGGTCATATAATTGATTTTTTTTNGGGCGCCCCAAATATATGTATCTTTTAAATGGAACTATTTCAGAATTGAATGCAATTTGATTTAAAGAAATGTAAAGAGAAACATGACCATTCAAAGAAATGTTTCCTGCCTGCAGGAGGCGGCATTGAACAAAACCCTTTTAATACCTTTGCATTTTAATCCTCATACTGCTTTTAGAGGTGTTACTACTTTTACTATATGTCTTCTTTTAACTGTGAATAGTGATTTTCATAATTTTCTTACTTCTAGTAATGGCCTTTACTTTCTGCTTAAAGAATTCACTTCAACATTTCTTGTAATGCTGATTTAGTGGTGATGAACTCCTTTAAATTTTGTTTGTCTGGGAAACTCTTTGTCTTCTTCTGTTCCAAATGATAATCTTTCTGGGTAGAGTATCCTTGGTTGTAGTTTTTTTTTTTTCCCTACAGTTTTGTTCAGGAGATAGAATACTCCCTATGTATTTCAAACAGTAAGGGATATAAAAATGAATATTAAAAATTCACAAAATTGTTGGAAAAGTTGGAGGGGTTTGAGTCAGGGATTAATAAGTAACTCAACCAATGACTTAAAGGATATGCCACTATAGCTGCAATCCAGGATTCTGGAAGAAGCTGCTGTGTCCCAACCACCACCACCATCATTGGCTCAACAACTGTCACTTGACAAAAATAAAGCCATTCAGCAGATACTGGGAAGCTGAATCCAGTCACCACAACTGCGACTATTTTCCATAACCATTATTGCCAACATTAGTTAAGAGGAATTGGTCTTTAATTCTCTTCTACATAACAGATCTCATGAGGGTACATTTAACTGACAGAAATTAATTTGCATTTATAGCTCTAGGCACCAAGATGTCTGAGGAATGAATATAGTAGTTTTCTATAGCCATTGTAGTTTTTTCCCCTATGGGAAAGCTCATAAAAAGGAAAAGGGGAGAGATAGAAATGGATGCTGAGTGTCTACAGGCATACCTCCTTCTATGGTGCTTTGCTTTATTGTGCTTCATAGATATTATGGGGTTTTGTTTGTTTGTTTACAGATTGAAGATTTGTGGCAACTCAATCAAGCAAGTCTATCAGCACCATTTTCCCAACAGCATTCGCTCAATTTCTGCCTCTGTGTCACTTTTAATAATTCTGCTCTTATTTCACTGAAGTATAATTGACACAATGTTATATTATATTCAGGTGTATAATGTAGTAATTCAACAATTATGTATGATACATTATGATATATTCACCACAAGTGTAGTTACCCTCACCACACAACACTGTTACAATAGCATTGACAATATTCTCTTTGCTGTACATTTTATCCCTGTGACTCAATCATTTTATAACTGGAGGCCTGTATCTCCTGTTCCCCTTTATCCATTTTGCCTATCTCCCACCTCCCTCTTCTCTGGCAGCTGCCAGTTTGTTTCTGAATTCATGGATCTGTTTCTGATTTTCTTGTTTTTTAGATATCACATATAAACAAAATCATATGGAATTAACCAGTTGGTCTGACTTATTTTACTTAACTAATACTCTCTAGGGTCATTCGTGTTGTCACAAATGGCAAGATCTCTCTCTTTTTAAATGACATATACATTTTTACACATGAAAATATGTATATATGATATATATCTTCCTTATTCATTTATTAGTTGATAGACACTTGCGTTGTTTCCATATCTCGCCTATTGTGAACAGTGCTACAATAGATATAGGGGTGCTGAGCCTTTTGTGCCAGTTAGCCAAGTTGTGAATGTGAGAGAAAATTTTTAAATGCTACTCTAGAGAACTTACAAATATTGAGAAATAAAACAGTCTTGTTGATATGGAGAAAGTTTTAGTGGTCTAGAAAGCAGATCAAGTCATAATATTCTCTTAACCAAAGCCAAATCCAGAGCAAGCAGGTCTATGAAAGCTGAGAGAGGTGAGGAAGCTGCGGGAGAAAAGTACGAAACCGGCAGTGGTTGGTTCATGAGGGTTAAGGGGAAAATCTATCTTTATAATGGAAGAGTGCAAGGTGGAGCACCAAGTGCTAATGTAGAATCTGCAGCACATTATCTAGAAGATCTAGCTAAGATAATAAAAGTAGCTACGTCAAACAACAGGTTTTCAAGGTACGTGAAACAGCCTTCCACTGGAAGTAGTTGCCATCTAGAACTTTAATAGCCAGTGAGGAAAAGTCAATGCCCAGTTTCCAAACATCAAAGGACTGGCTGACTCTTGTTAGGGGCTAAGGCAGCTGGTGACTTTAAGTTGAAGCCAATGCTCATTTACCATTCTGAAAACCACAGGGCCCTTAAAATTATGCTCAATCCACTCCGCCTGTGCTTTCTACATGGAATAACAAAGACTGGATGACAGCACATCTGTTTATAACTGGTTTACTGAATATTTTAAAGCCACTGTTCAGACCTCCTGCTTAGAAAAAAAAAGATTTCTTTCAAAATATTGCCGCTCATTGACAATGCACCTGGTCGCCCAAGAGCTCTCATGGAGATGTATAACAAGATCCATGTTTTCATGCCTGCTGACTCAACATCCATTTTTCAGCCCATGAATCAAGAAGTAATTTTGACTTTCAAGTCTTATTTAAGAAACACATTTTGTAAGGTTATAGCTGCCATACATAGTGATACTTCAGATGGATCTGGGCAAAGTAAATTGAAAATCTTCTGGAAAAGATTCACCATTCTAAATGCTATTAGCATTTGTCATTCGTGAGAACAGATCAACATGTCAACATGAACAGGGGTTTGGAGGAAGTTGATTCTAATTCTATAGATGACTTCGAGGGGTTCAAGACTTCAGTGGAGGGAGTAACTGAAGATGTGGTAGAAACAGCAAGAGAACTAGAATTAGAAGTGGAACCTGAAGATATAACTCAATTGATGAAAACTAATAATAAAACAATGCATTAAATGGATGCAAAGTTGTTTGTAATGGAGAACAAATAAAATGGTTCCTTGAGACGGAATCTACTTCTAGTGAAGATGCTGTGAAGATCATTGAAATGACAATAAAGGATTTAAAATATTACATAAACTTAGTTGATAAAGCAGCAATAGGGTTTGAGAGAATTGACTTCAATTTTGAAAGAAGTTCTATACTGTGTGAGATGCTATCCAACAGTGCCACATGCTACAGAGAAATTTCTTTGTGAAAGGAAGAGTCAATCGATGCAGCAAATTTTATCATGGCCTTATTTTAAGAAATCGCCAAACCACTCAGTATTAGGTTACCACTACCCTGATCAATCATCAACCACCAACACTGAGGCAAGAACTCCCACTAGCAATGACATTACAACTCACCAAAAGATCAGGTGTTAGTTAGTTTTTAGCAATAAAGTGTTCTTGAATTTTTAAAATATAGTGTTTTAAATAAAGCTATAAACATTTTTTTAGGCCTGAAGCAATTGCACACTTAATAAACTATAAACATACATTTTAAAAGCACTGGAAAACTGAAAAATTCATTTTTTTTTAGAGAAAGAGAGAATGCAAGGAGGAGGGGCAGAGGGAGACAGATAATCTTTTAAAAAAAATTTTCATATGCAAATTAGTTTGCATATAGTGCAATAATGATTTCAGGAGTAGAGTCCAGTGATAACTCTCTATATAACACCCAGTGTTCATCCCATCAAGTGTCTTCCTTAATACCTCTTACCCATTTAGCCCATCCCCCCTTCCACACCCCCTCCAGCAACCCTGTTTTTTTCTCTATATTTAAGTGTCTCTTATGTTTTGTCCTCCTCTGTTTTCATATTATTTTTGCTTCCTTTCCTTATGTTCATCTGTTTTGTATCTTTAATTCCACATATGAGTGAAGCTATATGACATTTTTCTTTCCCTGACACACTTTTTCCGCTTAGCATAATACCTCTACTTCCATCCATGTAGTTGCAAATGGCAAGATTTCATTCTTTATGACATACTTCTTGGTTAACCCATTCATTCTTTAGTAGAATGTTCTTTAATCTGCAAGCATTTGTTGTTTTTTGAAATTTTTTCCTTTGGTTGATTTCAAGTTTCATAGCATTGTGGTCTGAATATGGTATGATCTCTAACTTCTCATACTTGTTGAGGGCTTATTTGTGTCCCAGAGTGTGATCTATTCTGGAGAATGTTCCATGTACACTTGAGAAGAATGTGCTTTAGGATGAAATGTACTGAATATATCTATTAAGTCCATCTGGTCCTGTGTGTCATTCAAAGCCATTGTTTCCTTGCTGATTTTCTGCTTAGATGATCTGCCCATTGCTGTAAATGGGGTGCTTAAGTCCCCTACTATTATGGTGTTATTGTCAGTGAGTTCCTTTGTGTTTGTGATTAATTGATTTATATATTTGGGTTCTCTCATACTGGGGGCATAGAAGTTTACAATTATTAGATCTTCTTGGTGGATAGACCTCTTAAAGAGAGAATCTTAGGCAGGTCCCATACTCAGCATGGATCCCAATGTGAGGCCTGATTCCACAACCTGGGTTCATGACCTGAGCCAAAATCAAGAGTCATATGCTTAAATAACTTAGCCACTCAGGCACCCCCCCCCCAAATAATTTGACTCACTTTGTTGAGATATTCACCTTATTGAGGTGATCTGAAACCCAACCTACAGTATCTCTGAGGTATGACTATATTAAGCCAATGCCAACACCTTCTTTAATCCTAGAATTTGTTCTCATTAGAACTTTGTCTCATGAGAAAATGTGGTAACTTAAGACTGCTAGAGAACATACTATAAAGAAGCATGGTTTTGGAGGCTGATGTCCTACAAATTGAACTAGAAAGTAAGCCCCATGAGGGCAGAACTTATATCTGATTGAGTTTTATATTTTCAGTCTGGCACAATATGTAATGTATGATGGACATTTAATACAATTTATTGAATAAATGAGTTAAACGGAATATATTGCTCCAACATAACTTACCCAGGCTGCTCATTTATCCATTAACATTAGAATTTCAACCACTCTAGTTCAAATAAAAATATTTTTGCTATTTTCCCTTCAACATACATATACGTCTCTGCATCTATTCTAAGAATGGAATAGTCTCCTACATAAAAAATAGTTTAGTTATCATGTTCAGGAAATTAAACTCTGAAATAGCATTATTATTTAATACACACTTCATATTTAGATTTTATCTTAATTTTTAAATGTTTATTTATTTTTGAAACAGAGAGAGAGAGAGAGAGCAAGCAGGAGAGGGGCAGAAAGAGAGGGAGACACAGAATCTGAAGCAGGCTCCAAGCTCTGAGCTGTCACCACAGAACCTGATGTGGGGCTCAAACCCACAAACCACGAGATCATGACTTGAGCTGAAATCAGATGCTTAACCGACTGAGCCATCCAGGTGCCTCTAGATTTTATCTTTTGTTAGGAAATTCTAGGATTGGATAAAGAGAGGGGAGTTGGCAAAGAAGAATCCTGGACTCACCTCCTCCTATAGACACACTGAGGCAACTACAGGTATTGCAACTCACTCTGCAAACAATCTGAAGACTTGAAAAACAGTTTTCCACAGCCAGTTGTAGAGAGAAGGCCAAAATGAAAATCAGAGGAGAGGCCGAGATGTGTCCAGGAACCAAACCCCCTAACTACCCGAGAAAGGGACAAGCATGAGGAGTGAGGGCATCACACCTCACACTGGGCACCCCCAACCCTGGTGGCCCACACTGACAGGTTAGTCCTCATAATTTGTGACTTTGAAAATCAGTGTGCCTAATTCCAGGAGAGCAAGAAGGCTATAGGAAACCAAGTCTCCACCCTTAAAGAGGCAACATGCTAAACAACTCAACTTGAGACACACTACAGAAGCAGCATTAAAAAAGCACCAGGGATATATGTGAATATGTACTGATTAATTTTAGGGTATGTTCTGGAAGGGCAGAGATCTTCAATAGGTTTCTCCAAGAACAAAAGTGATGGCAGTGCCATTTTTCTTGCCCCGTCTCAGTCTAGATAACCTGAGGCCTGAAGGACCTCTAGACTTGCCACATTTAAAGTGCTCATCCAAGCAAGCACCCATCAAAAATGGCTATGCACTGCCCCATCTGCCAGGCAGCCCAAGGTGAGACCAGTACCCCTCAGAAGTGATTCTTTCTTTGGGAGGTGAGATAGTAAACCCGGCACACCAGTGTTCTCTCCATTGTCACAGTGGCTTATTTCAGACAACTGGGCTGAGGACCAGTCCTATCAAACTTTGCAAGCCAGAGTGGCATGTATGTATTCAAAGTGCTGGGGCCGGGGGTATGGAGTGGGAATAGCTTACAATTTGGAATACTTTCAGGATGTCTGGGTGGCGCAGTAGATTGAGCATCTGACTCTTGATCTTGACTCAGGTCACAATCTCACAGTTCGTGAGTTTGAGCCCCACATGGGATTCTGCACTGATAGTGTGCAGCCTTGGGATTCTATCTCTCCCTCTCTCTCTTCCTCTTCTCTACTTGTGCTTTCTCTGTCTCTCAAAATAAATAAATAAACTTAAAAAAAAAGAACACTCTCCCAAGAAAGATAATAATACAGAATTGAAGGACAGGTAAAGACTTTCCTAGACAAATAAAGGAGTTTATCACCACTAACGAGTCTTATGAAAAATGTTAAAGGGATATTTTAAGTGGAAAGAAAAGGCCATAACTAGAGGTAATTATGATAGGAAAATATTTTACTGGTGAAAGTTAACATACTTTAAATGTAGCAGATCAATCACTTACAAAGCTAGAGAGTTAAAACACAAAAATAGTAAAATCAATTATATCTACAAAAATTAATCATAGAATTCACAAAAGAAAAAGATGTAAAATATTATATCATATATATAAAACAGAGAAAGAAGTTAAAATTCAGTGCTTTTATATGTGTTCAAATTTAAGTGACCATCAACTTGTAACACACAGAAATATACATAAGATGTTATATACAATCCTCATGATAACTACAAACCAAAAATCTATAATAGACAAAAAATAAAGAGAAAGCTATCCAAACATAACACTAAAGAAAGCCATTAAGCCACAAAGGAAGACAGCAAGAAAAGAACAGAGAAGAACTACAAAACAATCAATTTCAAAAATGGCAATAAGTACATACTTCTGAATAATTACTTTACATGTGCATGGACTAAATGTTCTAATAAAGAAACATGGGAGGGGTGCCTGGGTGGCTCAGTCAGTTAAGTGTCCAACTTCAGCTCAGGTCATAATCTCACGGTTTGTGGGCTTGAGACCCACATCAGGCTCTGTGCTGACAGCTTGGAGTCTGGAGCCTGCTTTGGATTCTGTGTCTCCCTCTCTCTCTGCCCCACCCCTGCTCACTCTCCATCTCTCTTTCTCTCTCAAAAATAAACATTAAGAAAAATTTTTAAAAACTATAGGATAAGTAAATGAATGCAAAAACAAGACCATCTATATCTGGCTACAAGAGACTCACTTCAGAACTAAAGAGATGTGAAGGACTGGAAAGATATTCCATGCAAATAGAAGTGAAATGAACTGGGGTAGCAGTATTCTTATTAGACAAAATAGGCTTTAAAGCAAAGACTCTAACAAAAGACAAAAAGTCATTATACAACAATATGGATCAATCCAACCAAAGGATATAACAATAATAAATGTCCATGCATGCAACATGGAGATACCTAAATATATAAAGCAAATATTCCCAGACATAAAGGGAGAAAGGGAAAGTAACACAATAATAGTAGAGAATTTAACATCCCATTTAAATCAATGGATAGATAATCCAAGTAGAAAATCAATAAGGAAACAATGGCTTTGAATGACACATTAGACCAGATGGACTTAACAGATATATCCGGAACATCCCATCTAAAAACAGAAGAATATTCATGGACTGAAAGAATTCATATTGTTAAAATGTGTATGCTATCCAATGTAATCTGAAGATTCAATTCAATTCCTATCAAAATACCAGTAGGATTTTCCCAGAACCAGAACAAACAACAACAACAACAACAAAACCTCTAAACTTTGTATGGAAGCACACACACACACACCCCAAAGATCCAAAGCAATCTTGAGAAAGAACAAAGCTGGAGGTATCACAATCTCAGATTTCAAGAAATACTTGAATTACAAAGCTATGGAAGTTAAAACAGCATGGGACCGGAACAAAAGCAGATACATAGATAAATAGAACAGAATCGAGAGCCCAGAAATAAACTTATACTTCTATCATCAATCAATTGATGACAAAGGAGTTATGTAAGAATATACAATTGGGAAAGAACAGTCTTTTCAATAAATGGTCCTGGGAAAACTGGACAACTACATGCAAAAGAATGAAAATAGACTGCTTTCTTATACTATACACACATATAAACTCAAAGTGGATTAAAGACCTGAATGTAAGACATGAAACCATAAACCTGCTAAATGAAAACATAGGCAGTAATCTCTTGGACGTCACCCTTAGCAGTATTTTTTTAGATAGGTTTCCTTGGAAAGGAAAACAAATGCAAAAATAAACAATTGTGATTACATGAAACTCAAAAGTTTTTGCATATCATAGGTAATCAGCAACAAAATAAAAGGCAAACTACTGAATGTGAGAAGGTATTTGCAAATGATATATCCCATAATGGCCTAATATTCAAAATATATAAAGGACTCATAAAATTCAAAACAAAAATAAAAAACAAAATAATCCAATTACAAATTTGCAGAGGATCTGAATAGACATTTTTTCTAAAGAAGACCTACAGATGGCTAACAGACACATGGAAAGGTGCTCAACACCGATTATCAGGGAAATGAAAATGAAAACCACAGTGAGATGTCACCTGTCATCAGTCATAATGGCCAGTATAAAAAAGACCAGAAATAACAAGTGTTGGCAAGGATGTGAAGCAAAGAGAACCCTGATGCCCTGTTGGTGGTCATGTAAATTGGTACAACCATTACAGAAAACGAGAGGGAGTTTCTTTGAAAAACTAATAACAGAAGTACTATACTATCCAATAATTCCACTTCTGGGTATTTACCCAAAGAAAAAAAAAATGAAAAGATTTTGTACCTCTATACTTATTGCAGCATTATCTACAATAGCTAAGATATGGAAGCAACTCACATGTCCATCAATAGAATAATGAACAAAAATGTGACACACACACACAAATATTACTCGGCCATAAAAAAGTGTGATGTTGCCACTTGTGACAACATGGATGGGTCTAAAGGATAAGTGAAATAAGTCAGACAATGAAAGATAAATACCATATAATTTCACTTATATGTGGAACCTAAAAAGCAAAGCATATGAACAAAACAACAACAAAAGAAATGGACTTATCAACATAGAGAACAACCAGTGGTTGACAGATTAGTGGGGTAAGAGAGTAAGTAAAATACGTGAATGGGATTAAGAGGTACAAACTTCCAGCTATAAAATAAACAATTCACAGGGAGGAAAAACAGAACATAGGATATATAGTCAATAATACTATAGTAACTTTGTATTACAGATGTTAAATAAATAAAATAAACAAAATTGTTCTACAAAATATCTAGAAAGCACTGAAGGATTACATATTTATTTTCACTTCTCTTTGGTTTTTAAAATATAGATCAATTTCAAATTCACTATTTATTTATGTATCTACACATTTATTTTCATCTTTCATAATATTGGCATTTGTCTTGAATCCTAGCTAATTGCCTTGCAAAATGTCCTTCAGTTTGCATTACTAGTCTGTTTCTTTTTTTTCCATTAAAAATTATTTAAATTCAAATTAGTTAACATACAGTGTAGTATTGGTTTTAGGAGAACCAAGTGATTCATCACTTACTTATAACACCCAGTGCGCTTCCCAGCAAGTGCCCTCCTTCATGCCCACTCATTTAGCCCCTCCCCTCCCCCTAGCAACCCCCAGTTTGTTACCTGAATTTAAAAGTGTCTTATCATTTGCCTCCCTCTCTGTTTTTATCTTATTTTTCCTTCACTTCCTCTACGTTCATCTGCTGTGTTTCTTAAATTCTACATATGAGTAAAATCATATGATATTTGGAGGCATCACAATTCTGGATTTTAAGTTGCGTTACAAAGCTGTAATCATCAAGACACTATGGTACTGGCACAAAAACAGACACATAGGTCAATGGAACAGAATAGAGAACCCAGAAATGGACCCACAAATGTATGGCCAACTCATCTTTGACAAAACGGGAGAGTATACAATGGAAAGAAAGACTCTTCAGCAGATGGTGCTGGGAAAACTAGACAGCAACAGGCAGAAGAATGAAACTGGACCTCATTCTTATACCACACACAAAAACGAATTCAAAATGGATGAAAGACCTAAATTTGACAAGAAACCATCAAAATTCCAGAGGAGAAAACAGGCAACAACCTCTTTAAGCTCAGCCACAGCAATTTCTTACTAGACATGTCTCAGGAGGCAAGGGAAACAAAGCAAAAATGACCGTTTGGTCAGGAGCAGTATGTGGGTGATGCTGTGTCTTCAGAGCATGACATCAAGAGGTACTTGAGGTCTCATTATTGGTGATGATATTTGATCATTTAATTTATTATTCGTACATTTATTTTGAATTTGCATATTGTGCTCTGTACTATTGTACTAAATGTCTCCTAGTGTATGGATACTTTATGTGTACAAAAGCCTAAGTTTTTAATTACTTCCCGGCAATATTGGGAGGTAAAGGAAGAATTTTCCTTTTAATCTATTTTCCCAGGGAGTTGTCATCCAGTAATTACACTAATATAGCTATCATAAACTTAATAGGAACGAGATGGAGTACAGCAGAAAACATTACTGGGTCTCATAATAAAGTTCTGGGCAATGCCAGAGACTTTCTGGCAGCTTATTTCTTGATTTTGGATCCTGATGCTTGCCTCAATATTTAACTTGAAGCGATAATCTGCACTGAATTTTTAGACCCAAGCCAGGAAATACTCAAGGTCTGTAACACTTTCCACTCATTGAAATTTTCTCTAGCTACTCTGATCACCTTCATCCAGAATTCAGTTTGGATTTCTTTTCTCTTTTCTTTCTTCTTTTTCCTTTCCCTTTCTTCCTTTTCCTTTCCCTTTCTTCCTTTTCCTTTTGCTTTCTTCTTTTTCCTTCCTCTTTCCTTCTTTCTCTTTTTTCCTTCTTTCTTTCCTTCTCTTTCTTTCTTCCTTCTTTCTTTCTTTCCTTCTTTCTCTTTCTTCCTTTTTTCTTCCTTTTCCTTCTTTCCTTCCTTCTTTCCTTCCTTCTTTCCTTCCTTCTTTCCTTTCTTCCTTCCTTTCTTCCTTCCTTTCTTCCTTCCTTTCTTCCTTCCTTTCTTTCTTTCTTTCTTTCTTTCTTTCTTTCTTTCTTTCTTTCTTTCTGAAAGTCTTTGAGAAAACAGAAGTTCTCAATAAAGGAGAATTCAGAATTCAGTTTGGATTTCTTTTCTCTTTTCTTTCTTCTTTTTCCTTTCGCTTTCCTTCTTTCTCTTTTTTCCTTCTTTCTTTCTTTCCTTCTTTCTCTTCCTTTTTTCTTCCTTTTCCTTCCTTCCTTTTTTCCTTCTTTCCTTCTTTCCTTCCTTCCTTCCTTCCTTTCCTTCCTTTCCTTCCTTTCCTCCCTCCTTCCTTCCTTCCTTCCTTCCTTCCTTCCTTCCTTCCTTCTTTCTTTCTGCAAGTCTTTGAGAAAACAGAAGTTCTCAATAAAGGAGAATTCAGAATTCAGTTTGGATTTCTTTTCTCTTTTCTTTCTTCCTTTTCCTTTCGCTTTCCTTCTTTCTCTTTTTTCCTTCTTTCTTTCCTTCTTTCTCTTCCTTTTTTCTTCCTTTTCCTTTCTTCCTTCTTTCCTTCTTTCCTTCTTTCCTTCCTTCCTTCCTTTCCTTCCTTTCCTCCTTCCTTCCTTCCTTCCTTCCTTCCTTCCTTCCTTCCTTCTTTCTTTCTGCAAGTCTTTGAGAAAACAGAAGTTCTCAATAAAGGAGAATTCAGAATTCAGTTTGGATTTCTTTTCTCTTTTCTTTCTTCTTTTTCCTTTCCCTTTCTTCCTTTTCCTTTTGCTTTCTTCTTTTTCCTTCCTCTTTCCTTCTTTCTCTTTTTTCCTTCTTTCTTTCTTTCCTTCTCTTTCTTTCTTCCTTCTTTCTTTCTTTCCTTCTTTCTCTTTCTTCCTTTTTTCTTCCTTTTCCTTCTTTCCTTCCTTCTTTCCTTCCTTCTTTCTTCCTTTCTTTCTTTCTTTCTTTCTTTCTTTCTTTCTTTCTTTCTTTCTTTCTTTCTGAAAGTCTTTGAGAAAACAGAAGTTCTCAATAAAGGAGAATTCAGAATTCAGTTTGGATTTCTTTTCTCTTTTCTTTCTTCTTTTTCCTTTCCCTTTCTTCCTTTTCCTTTTGCTTTCTTCCTTTTCCTTCCTCTTTCTTTCCTTCTTTCTCTTTTTTCCTTCTTTCTTTCCTTCTTTCTCTTTCTTCCTTTTTTCTTCCTTTTCCTTCCTTCCTGCCTGCCTGCTTGCCTTCCTTCCTTCCTGAAAGTCTTTTAGAAAACAGAAGTTCTCAATAAAGGAAAAAAGAATTCTTTTTTGTTTAGCCATCAGGCATGTAGCTTGATGAACTTTAAATACTGTGAACACTAATTCTATCACAACAAGAAATTTCACTTTGAAGAGAAGGATAGAAATTGATCCAGTTCACAGAAACTGTAGTCAGATTTCCCAGGCTGTGTTTGCAGAATAACTTTGGTTAAGAACAGTTTGTGGGACTACATAGAAATTTCTGGCTCTACATCTTCTTCCTGTGAACCTGAACTTGCCCATTTGTAAAATGGAGGTAATATATACTTTCCTCAGGATTAATTAGACAATGTCCCTAAAGTATGAAGAGCACTTCTAACTATACTTAGTGTCAGGTGTGGATAACAAGAGTTCAGTAAAGATTTACCATAATTACCTTCTATTTAGATTAGCTTTCACAGGAGTATGGATGGTGTCTTATCCAAACTTTAACAACTCAAGTTTCTCTTAATTTGAAGATGTTGGTTGTGACATTGGACATTGGGGGAAAACCCAGGATTTTAGAGGAACAGAATGCGATTGCTCAGGGGAAAGAGAGTTGGTTTTGAATCTGACGATTTTAGGTACAATCTCTACCAGGATGTGTTTGGGTAAATTATGTACTCTAAGCCTCAGTTTCCTAATCTATATAGTTTGCAGAGTTGTTCTAAAGATTAAAACTACTTCATTGGGAGGTAAAGAGGAAAGGCACTGCGATGCCTCTGAGCTTTCTTCTTCACAGGTTAACAGAACCTTGGGCCCCAAAGTCTTGAAGCTATTCCTCACTCTTTGGACCCTCAAGTTTCCTGACTGTAGGAATGGGTTAGACAGGGCTGCTCACCACATTTTCCCCCAAACCATCCCTGAGCTACCTATTAGAAAGACAAAATGGCTTCATTATGATAGTTCCCAAAAATATCTTTGCATTGCATCTGATTTTCTATGAAATTATTGTTTTACCTCACAAACTTCCAATGATATAATAAAATCTGCTAAAAGATACTGTCTTTCTCAGTATATAAATGTTAATTCCAGTAGTACTTATAAGAAGTAGTCAAGAAGAAAATAAGATTTAAAGTTTGTTTTTTGATTTCCAAGGCCACATACAGCTTTTGGTAGTCAGAGCTCTAAACCACATGCCATATTATATATATCCATGAACATATATATTCATAAACACATACTCACAAGTTCTTCTTGCTATTATTTTAGTGAAAGTTAATCACAATCTTGGGAGATTTTTGATAACTGATTCAATTTCTTTACTAGTTATGGGTCTGTTCTGATATTCTATCTCTTCCTGTATGAATTTTGGTAGTGTGTGTGTATCTGTTTAGGAATTTGTCCATTTCTTCTAAGTTGTCCAGTTTGTTGTCATATAATTTTTCATAGTATTCCCTGATAATTGCGTTATTTCTGGGGGATTGGTTGTAATAAATCCATTTTCATTCACGATTTTGTCTATTTGGGTGCTCTCTCTTTTCTTTTTGAGAAGCCTAGCTAGAGGTTTGTCGGTTTTGTTTCTTTTTTCAAAAAAGCAACTCTTGGATTCATTGATCTGTTCACNGTCGGAGAGGAGTTCTCTGTGCCTCTTGGATTTCAATCTGTTTCAGTCTGTTTCCTTCCCAGATTGGGGAAGTTCTCTGCTATAATTTGTTCAAGGACTCCTTCAGTACCTTTCCCTCTCTTTCTTCTTCTTCTAGAATTTCTCTGATATGGATATTGTTCCGTTTGATTGTATCACTCAGCTCGCGAACTCTCCTTTCGTGTTCCTGGACAAGTTTACCTCTCTTTTTCTAGGCTTCCTCTTTTTCTATAGTTGTGTCTTCTAATTCACCTATTCTCCTCTCTGCCTCTTCAATCCGTGCATTGGACGCCTTCACTTTATTATGCATCTCATTTATAGCAATTTTTTAATTCATCACAACGATTTTTAAGTTCCATAGTCTTTGTGGCCATAGTGTCTCTGATGTCTTCCATGCTTTTTTCAAGCCCAGCGAATAATTTTATGACTATTGTTCTCAATTCTTGTTCAGTTATGTTGCTTATATCTGTTTTGAGCAGTTCTTTAGCTGTCATTTCTTCCTGGAATTTCTTTAGAGGAGAGTTCTTATTTCATCATTTTGGTTAGCTTCTGTCTCTTGTTAGTTTTAAAAGCTTGTTATGCACTTTGCACCTGTGAGTACTGCTGTATTAAAAAGGCTCTTTGACTGTCCAGGGCCTGTGCATTCGGGAAGTTTTCTTTAAATGGTGTCTCTTGGTCTCTCTTGTTGAGACTTTGGTAATTTTATTTCCCTACTCATAGTGGTATTTGGGAATCTCCATCATGTGTACTTTGGCTTGTGTCTTGAAGTAGCCTGTACTTGTAAAGAATGGAGAATCCTAGTGAGACAGAACTGATTTTTCATGGTTCCTATAAAGAGTCCTATATTCTCAGGATTCCAGGTCACAGGAATTTATATCATATGTGTGGTTCCGCACAAGTTTCCAAATCGCTGTGTCCTACTGTTTCCTCGTTTGTAGAAATGAGTTAATTGTGCTTTCTCATAAGGTTACTTAAGGAAATGGAAAATGTACCCTTCCTTGGCGTGCTTGCATGGCTCAGCAGGTCATGATCCCATGGTTTAGGGGTCTGAGCCCCGCATAGGGCTCTGTGCTGATAGCTCAGAGTCTGGAGCCTGATCATCTAAGTATTTTTAAGCATTTATGTATTGTAAAGGAATATTCTAGGTACTGAGACATAAGGAGTTATGAGACATAGTGTCTCTCCTCAAAGAGCTTGTAATCCAATTAAAAAGATAAAGCATACATAGGCAATAGAAATGATATTTGAGAATCCCAAGAAGTAAAACTTAATGACCAAGTAAATAGACCAGACCATATTGCTTAAAAGAATGAAAAAGATAAGATAACTTCCAAATAGGGTGATTAAAGAAGCTTCATGATTACTAAGAGCTAACATTCATTGAAAGCTTATTATATGCTAGTCACTGTTCTAAATGTCTTACACATTTTGTTTCACATAAGCCTTAAAACCTAAGAGGAAGGTACTATTATTCCCATCTTACAGGGGAGGAAAATGAAGCACAGTGGCATTATGCATCTTGATAATGACCATGTCATATATTTAGTAAGTGGTGGAACTGGGATGGAGGCCAGTCAGACTGTGGAGCTCATGTGTTCTTAGGCTTTATGCCAAATACCTCTTTAAGGAGTTAAATTAAAGCCAGACCTTAGAGGATGAGGGAAATTAGAATGTAAGACATTTTGGGTAGGTCAGTGAGATCACAGGCTTGGAGTAGGAAAGTACAAGTTCCTTTTTCAAAAAGTGAGTAGTCCTTTTTTAATGCAGTCAAGAGTTTCAATAAGAGTAAAAAAGGTAAGATAGGGAATGGTGAACTTTGGGGTTTCATTGTAGAGGGCCTTATAATTCAGGTTTAAGATAAGCTACTTTAATTCCATGATTACCAAAGACCAACTAAGCATTTTTTATGTGAGTTAAGATTCTGGCATATTCCTCAAGAAGGCAAGAGAACTGTATCTCTTTGTGCAAGATCTGTGGTTTCCCATAAAATTTGTACCTGACTCTACCCACACTCTCTTTGACTTTCTTCTTCACATGCCAGAGATATACAGGGTCATGCTAATGGCCTTCATCTTGACTGTTCTTAGTTCTTGTCCTTTAGTTTTTGTGGCATTCTTTGATACTCAATCATTTCTTACAACCTGGAACATTCTTTGTCTTTGGGCTCCTGTGCCTCTGTAATTTTTTATATTTCTGAAAGTGTCTTTCCTGTGTGTGTATGTGTGGGTGTTTCATCTTTCCAACCCCCTGAACATGGGTTCTGTCTCAGAACAGAAATGAAATGTTATTTCATTTTCTCTCTTTACCATTATTGCTTCCACAATAGAATAGGTAACTTTAAATCTAGACTTCTGAATGCTTTTCTGTGCTCCAGAGCTCCTTGACCAGGAATTCCGTTTACTGACACTTTTGCAGGAGAAAAGCACCCTGGAAGTGTTAAGCCCCAGGATGACTTTATAGGCCCAGAAGTCTTTGTGTTTAGCCTTTTTTATTTCCACTGGCCACAGGAGTTTAGCTTACTTAATTTTCCTCTTTATCTGTTTCTTCCCACTCTCTCCATTTGGCTTTTTCTCCCACTATTTCAAAGAGTGTTTGCAGATAGGCTATGGTCTAAGTTCTTCCCTTTGTCAGTGTTTCTGGACAGAAGAACACAAGCTTTTTGCATTTTAAGGCATATACTACAGGGATACCTCCAGATAACGAGCTTGGAGTAACAGGGGTGAAGAAATATTTCACAATTCAAAATGTTGTAGTCCATGGTTTATAATTCTTAATTCCTTTACTAAGGTGGTAGCATCTAGAAACAGGAGCCTCTTCTTTTATTACATACCTTCACCAATCCTACCATCCATCCATCATGGAGCTACTACTTAGTGTTCCAACACAGAGTCCCCCCACATTCTTACTTCACTGCTTTTATATACAACACTACTTGTGCTTCTATTGCTTTCTAAAATGCCTAGATAGCCGAAACACCATTCATTAAATGCTTATTATATATGTAACACTGTGTTAGATGTAGATTACAGATACATTAGCTCTATTTCCTCATTGAACCTATAAGCCATTTATAGATAGTGTGTGTGTGTGTGTGTGTGTGTGTGTTGTGTGTGACAACTCTGTGTATAATGGTTTCTCTACTTTAGTGGCCCTCAACTATGATGAATAAGGTGGGTCATATAACAACCACATACTTTCCCAGAGTCTTCCTCTGTGGGTTTGTCCTAGCCACAGCAATCAGACAAGAAATAAAAAGCATCCAAATTGGTAAGGAAGAGGTAAAATTTTCACTTTTTGTGGATTACATTATACTGTATATAGAAAACCCTAAAGACTCCATGAAAAAACTACTAGAATTGATAAATTAATTCAGTAAATTTGCAGGATACAAAACTAACATACAGAAATCTGTTGTATTTCTATACACTAAAAATGTAGTAGAAAAATTAAGAAAACAATCTCATTTACCACAAAGAATAAAATACCTAGATATAAACTTAACCAAAGAGGTGAAAGATCTGCACTCCACAAACTATAAAACACTGATCAAAGAAATTGAAGATGATGCAAACAAATGGAAAGATATTTCATGTTTGTGGATTGGAAGAACCAATATCGTTAATATGTATATGATACCCAAAGCAAACTACATACTTGATGCAATTCCTATCAAAATATCGACAGAATTTTTTCACAGAGCTAAAACAAATAATCTTAAAATTTGTATGGAACTATAAAATACCATAATAGCCAAATGTTGAGAAAGAAGAACAAAACTGAATCCCAGATTTAAAGATATATTACAAAACTGTAAAACTAAAACAATCTTGTACTGGCATAAAAATAGATATAGACAAATTGAACAGATAGAGACCTCTGAAATAAACCCACAATTATATGATCAACTAATCTATAACAAAAGAGACAAGAATATACAATGGGGGAAAATACAGTCTTTAATAGAACTGGACAGCTACATGGGAGAGAATGAATTTGGACCATTTTCTAACACCATACACAAAAATAAATCCAAAATGGACTAAGGACCTAAATGTGAAACTTGAAACCATAAAACTCCTAGAAGACATAGGCAGTAATTCTTTGATATCAACCATAGCAACATTTTTCTAGATATGTCTCCTTCATAAGGGAAACAGAAGCAAAAATAAACCATAAGGACTACATCAAAATAAAAAGCTCTTGTACAGTGAAGGAAACAATCAATAAAACAAAAAGTCAACCTACTGAATGGGAGAAAATATTTACAAGTGACATACTGATAAAACACTGATACCTAAAATATATAGAGAACTTCTATAACTTAACACCAAAAATCAAATATTCTGATTAAGAAAATGGACAGCAGACATCAACAGACATTTTCCCAAAGAATCCCATACAGATGGCAATTAGACATATGAAAAGATGCTCAACACCACTAATAATTAGGGAAATGCAAATCAAAGCACAATGAGATATCACCTTACACCCATCAGAATGGTTGGAATCAAAAAGACAAGAAATAATAAGTGTTGACAGGGATGTAGAGAAAAAGGAACACTTGTACATTTCTGGTGGGAATGTAAATTGGTACATCCATTGTGAAAGCAGTATGGAGGTTTCTCAAAAAATTAAGGATAGAACTATCTTATGATCTAGTAATTCTACTACTAGACATTTACCCAAATAAATGGAAACACTAATTCAAAAAGATACATGCACCCCTGATTATTGCAGCATTATTTAAAAAACCAAGATATGGAAGCAACTCAAATGTCCATTGATAGATAAATGAGTAAAGAAGATGTGCACACGCACACATGCACACACACACACACAGAGGAATATCACTAAGCCATTAAAAATAATGAGGCCTTTTGTGACAACGTGGGTATTATACTAAGAGGTATTATGCTAAGTGAAATATGTCAGAAAGACATATACCATATGCTTTCACTGAAATAGGGAATCTAAAAACCAAATGACTAGAGGTGCCTGGGTGGCTGTGTCGGTTAAGCATCACTCTTGGTTTCAACACAGGTCATGTTTTTTTTGTTTCATGAGTTTGAGTCCTACTCAGGCTCTGCACTGGCTGCATGGAGCCTGCTTGGGATTCTTTCTCTCCCTCTCTATCAACCTTTCCCCCACTCACACTGTCTCTCTCTTTAAATAAATAAAACTTAAGAAAATTTTTTAAATGAATAAACTAACAAAAAAGCAGAATGAAACCTAGAAATACAGAGACCTATAAACACAGAGAACAAACTGATGGTTACTAGAGGGGAGGTGTCTGGGAGACTGGCAAAATGGGTGAAAAGGAATGCAAGGTACAGGCTTATTCTTATGGAATGAATAAATCATGGGGAGGGTCCCCTGGGTGGCTAAGTCAGTTAAGTGTTGGTCTCTTGATTTTGGCTCAGGTCATAATCTTATAGTTCGTGAGATAGATCTTGGCTTAGGATTCTTTCTCTCTCTCTCTCTGAGCCCTCCCCCCAACTCATGCTCATGCTCTCTCTCTCTCAAAATAAATAAATAAATACTTTTTAAAAAGTCATGGGAGAAAAGTAGAGTGTGGGGAATATAGTCAATGGTATTTTTGTAACATTGCATGGTGACAGATTGTGGTAAGCATAGCACAAGGTATAGAATTGTTGAATCATTCTTGTATACATGAAACTAATACAACATTCTGAATCTACTACACCAAAATCAAATGAGGAAGGAAGGAAGGAAGGAAGGAAGGAAGGAAGGAAGGAAGGAGAGGATGGAAAAAGGGAGGGAAGAGGGGAGGATGGAAAGAAGGAAGGATTTTCAGTTAAAAGTCTACTTACAGAGGAAAAATTGAGGAAACCACAGGTCTATACCATATACATGCATCATATTTTGCATTTCTGAATATAATAGTAAAAATATATTATGGAAACAGAGATACCTATGAAAAATAATTTGTCAGATCCTTCTCTTGGCATTCGAGCATGTTTCTTGGCCAGGAAATCTGACTCCCTGCCCCATAGTGGCTAGGTGTATTTTTCTAGTTCAGAATTCCTATCAGTTCCTTCTTAATAGAGCACGAGGGATACATTTCTAAGTGTATATATATGTCTGCATTCTCATGCAGTTCAGTTTTGGTGGCAGATCTTAATTTCATTTTGTCTTGTTTTTTTGTTTTTTGTTTTTTGTTTTTTGTTTTTGCCTGGGTGATACTCCTAGTGGGGTTTGAATCAAACAAGCCATTATTCTCTAAGCTTAAGGGTTTTTTTTTCTTATGATTTAACCCACTTCAAACCTCTCCATTCACTTTAGAAATGCCATTTAATTTGTTAAAAGCCAATTCTAGGGATATCTGTGTCCTAAGCCATCCTTCCCAAACTCTGTTTACCAAGCTAATTTGTTTATTTTGAGGATCAAGCTCACTTGCATTGGATTAATATCAGCTACTTGAGATGTTCGTCCACATTGTATGTTGTTCTGTGCTTAATGGCCCTTGTCTCAGGACAGGAATGAAGAAAAATGGATTGGCAAGAAGCAGATGGGTCTTTTTCTTGTCTAATTTGCCTTTGTCATACCACCCATTACTGCACTGGAAACTCCAAATCTAGAGATAGAATAAGGTAGCAGAAGACTATTGCCTACCCTCCATTCTCTCTTTCCCGAAGGCACGTTGGGTAAAAGAGTAACATATGTTTAACTTGGATGCTTTGAATTTGAGCTTGTAAGTAAATTTACAGGCAGAAGTGTTTTGAAAATAGTTGAAATAAGAAATAGAGTAGACATAAGAGATCTGGACTGGAGAGGTAGTTTTGCATTCTAATCTCAATAGTTTTATGGTTGAAATCTTAAGTACATTTAAGCTCAGTGAGGAAATAAATCAATGAGCCTCTGTGGCCCAGCTGGTTAAGCAACTGACTCTTGATTTTGGCTTAGGTCATTATCTCACAGTTTGTGAGATCCAGCCCTGTGGTGGGCTCTGCACTGACAGCATGGAACCTGCTTGGAATTCTCTCTCTTCCTCTCTCTCTCTGCCTGTTCCCCATTCACACACACACACACACACACACACACACACACACACACACACTTTCTCTCTCTCAAAAATAAACTTTAAAAAATGCCATAAAATAGTGGTTTTAATTTCTATAATCATAAAAAATGCTTCTATTAAAAAGAGGAAGAACAGATAGAGATGGATTCATTATAGGATTGGAGGGAAATAACGAAATTAAAACACCAAGGGAGAAGAACGTTTCCAATAGAGTCTCAAACATGTATCAAATATACTCCTTACTACATGTAAGTCATGGGACTTGGTAGATTGAAGAGGTCATTGGCAATGATGGTATTAGATTGAGAGTAGGGGCAAGAATCAGAATATGAGAAATTAAGATGAAAATAAGTTAGGAATTGGGGGCATTTGTTTAGATTCTTGGAATTAGAAAGAAAGGGAAGTATCAATTGATAAGTAGAGAGATCGATAAAATGAAGTGGAAAGTATTATTAACCAGGGGAAATGAAATGTTTCTTTTATAAAAAAATGTTTATTTATTTTTGAGAGAGAGAGACCACAAGCAGGGGAGGGACAGAGAGAGAGAAAGGGAGACACAGAATCTGAAGCAGGCCCCAGCCTCCAGGCTGTCAGCAAATAGCCCAGCATAGGGCTCGGACCCACAAACTGTGAGATCATGACCTGAGCCGAAGTCAGGCATTTAACCAAAGGAGCCACACAGGTGCCCCAAAATATTTCAAAGTTGGAAGGAAAGAGAAAGGATGGACTAGAGCTTGTATTGAGGAAACAACTGAATTGTTGGAGGGTGATGAAGGTGGGAGGTAAACATAAGAAAAGTGGAACGAGTGTAAGAGTTTTCTCAAGAATTTTTTCTTGGTAAAAACTGAATCTGAGATGGTGCAGAGCCTTCCACATCATGCAAAAACTTGGCTCCTTCAGCTTTTAGTAATAGACATTGTCTTTGTTTCCATTTCATACATTTTGTCTTCTTTCAAACATGAGGCAAAACTTTCCACCTTGCTTTGGCGCTCTATTTATGTTCTATTTCCCTATACATCTCACACTATGGCTTGTTACCACATAGAATTGTGTCCCATGCACGAGAATAGGATAAAGCACTGTGCACCTCATGATCAGTAATGCAAGTGCTGCAGGAATAGCGTGATCATTCTTATTCAATGCTTAAGTATCTATAAGAACAATTATTTTCAAAGCTGTCCATAAAGTCTTTATGATGAATTACACCAGAAATACAAGTTGGGTAGGACAAAAAGAAAAATAATATTTTATTCTTTTAAATAAATTTTTTAATGTTTATTTATTTTGAGAGAGAGATTGGGCATGAGTGGGGGAGGGACAAAGAAAGAGGGAGAGAGAGAATCCCAAGCAGGCTCCACACTGTCAGCACAGAGCCTGATGCAGGGCTCGAACTCACAGGTTGTGAGATCATGAAATGAGCTGAAATCAAGAGTTGGATGCTTAACCAACTGAGCCACCCGGGTGCCCTATTTTATTTTTTTAAGGTAAGGATTTTAAAAACAAGATTATTTTTCTGAATTGTGTTATCATTTAAAGTGTTTTTGAGTTTTGTTTCTGGCTTAGATTCAATAGACCTCATAAAATCAACTTCAAATT
Organism: Crocuta crocuta; assembly: GCF_008692635.1. Taxonomy (NCBI): domain Eukaryota; kingdom Metazoa; phylum Chordata; class Mammalia; order Carnivora; family Hyaenidae; genus Crocuta; species Crocuta crocuta. The sequence goes on along the minus strand of NW_027533089.1, from coordinate 6,231,882 downwards.
CAATTATTGTCATCTCTCCACCTCCCACCCCCTGCAAGTGTTAAAAGATGTGACTAAGACTGAGATTTTGTTTTGAAAACACAGAATGTGTGATTAAAGCACGTACAAAGATTATTAGAGGAGAGTCTATTTTAATAACCCTCTCTGATTTTTGTGCATACAATGTAGACACAGGGGATTTTAACTTGGTGCAAGTACTTTCCCAGTTATAATTAGAATTGAGCAAAAACAGTGGTCGATAGGTTTTATTCTCCTTTGGGTTATAAGAAGTCTGCAACAGGGATTATATTTTGGGATGGGGTGCAAGGAAGTTATTTAGGAAAAAAAATCATAGCCATTATAACTTGATCTTGGTGAAAGATGGTCTTTTAAATAAGCTTTTTACTTAATCCACCTGAATTCAGCTTTGTTTTGTGTAATCCCCACAGCAATGTTTTCATGTGGCTTATGTTATTTTTCTTGTGTTTGTTATTTCATGACTTTGTGATATTTACATCAGTGCCAGTGGCCAGAGAGAAGAATTTGTTCACTCTATTCTTTCTCACACTATGGACTGATTCATACAAATTGACGCAGGATGTAGAAAAGGTTTCATTAATTTCAGGCAGGTCATGGGATTGATGAAACATACAGGGTGTTAATTGAAAATATCAGGTTGTGTTCTGTCTCCTTCTTAATATCCCAGGCTAAAGCCTTGCTGGGATTTTCTCTTTTGTCACATAATGCATGTCTCATGTTTTTTTTAATTTAGCTTTGGGTTGCTGAGGAGTTGAAACATCATATTGAAACTTGTCTTAAACTAAATTATTATAAAGCATTTGATTGTGTGAATGTTTCATTTCTCTGCCACATCTTTTATCTAGATTAGTTAGGTTGAAAAGTTTCACCTAGAATTTAGATATTCTGGGTAAAATAACTCATAGAATGTCATAGTCTGTTTCACAAATTTCTTCTTGTGTAATTTTATTAGGAAAGATATATAATTCTCCATTTTAAGAACTATGTCATATGTTTTTCAACTATAAGGTTGGGGAAAATAACACTACTTGACTTAGTGATGGGCTGCCATATGCATGGAGCTCAGACCTGATAAATCATCCTGAAAAGATGAGAGTGCACAGGGCAGCTTCTGACACACCCATACAAAGAGCTATGAATTTTTAAAAATCATTTTATTTTATTTATTTGTCTCTGCTGGCCTCTCTGTGGGCATATGACATATATCACAGAAAACAGAAATTTTGGTAAACTTTGTGATTAAACTGTATAAAATATAGGAACCATTAAGTTTACTCATCTTTCATCTTCTGAAAATTAATAATCGAAACTGCTGCATATGTAACACAAATTGGATTGAATCAAATCCTAGAGAACTTGGAAGTTGGGTCTCTTGAAATATCTTTTAAAAAAAAAAGTTTTATTTATTTTTGAGAGGGAGAGAGAGAGAGCGTGAGTAGGGAAGGGTCAGAAATAGAGAGAGAGAGGGAGACACAGAATCTGAAGATTCTTGCTCCTCAGGCTCCAGGCTCTGAGCTAGCCATCAGCACAGAGCCCAGCGTGGGGTTTGAACCCACGAACCATGAGATCATGACCTGAGCCGAAGTTGGATGCTTAACCAACTGAGCCACTCAGGTGCCCCTCTTGAAATATCTTTTATTTACATTCTACCTTCTGGAACTTCAGTCATTTCAACCAAAAAGAAATAACTAGTTCTTAGAAGCCCAATCAGATCCTATATTTCTGAAGAATTATTCTTCTTATACAGGGCAGTGAACTTCCAGAAACAATGTTCTTCTATCATCTCTCTGTCAATACAAGTAGACAGAGAAGTCCCCTTTCTTTGTTTTTTTTTTTTACCCCCTCATCTGCCTCCTTTTCTCTGGATCTCTTCTCTTCTTTTCTTTGTTAGCACTAGTGGAAACATTTCAAGTTTTTCACTTCCCCTTTAACTTCTACTTTAGACCTAAAATCATCCTAGAATTTTCTATAGGGGAAAGGGAGCCACAAAAGTGTCCTGTTTCCTACTTATGGTATCTGCCATTTCTGCAATTGCTCATATGGATGTATAGGATCTTACTAGTTTATTTCTAAAAATGCCAAGAGCCTTGTGGATTGTTTTAATTACTAAAATAATACATAGTCATGGCAAAAAAAAAAGAACACACAAATTTTAAAAGTTAAATTTGTAAAATAAAGCAAATTTGCCATTGAAGTCAAACCATTATCACTTTAAAGTAGAATGCTATAAACATATTTTACATAAAACTCATTGTAAGCACAAAGAAAATACCTTGGTGGGGCACCTGGTTGGCTTAACCAGTGGAGTGACTGACTTTGGCTCAGGTCATGATCTCATGGTTCGTGAGTTCAAGTCCCACATTGGTCTCTATTGTTCTCTCTGCTGTCAGCACAGAGTCCTCTTCAGATCCTCTGTCTTCATTTTTCTCTGAACATCACCCCCCTCAAAAATCAACATTAGAAAATAAGATACACAAAAGCAAATGAGAAAAGAATCAAAGTATGTCACTATTAAATAGTCAATAAAAAACAAAAGAAGATAGAGGGACAAAAAAGCTATAGGACAGGAAGAAAAAAATAACAAAATGGCAATAATAAGTCTTTCCCTATTAGTAATTACTTTAAATGTAAATGAATTGAACTCATTAATCAAAAATTATAGAGATGCTAAATGAACAAAAATGCATGATTAAGTTATAACTATCTACAAGAAACTCATTTTAAATTTCAGGACACACATAGGCTGAAAGTGAAAGCATAGAAAAAGACATTCCATGCAAATAGTAACCAAAAGTGAGCAGGAGCAGTCGAATTTATAACAGACAAAATAGGCTTTGAGTAAAAAGGTTTCACAAAGTTTCACAAGAGACCAAGAAGCACATTGTGTAATTGGAAAGGGTCAATTAAACATAAAGATACAACAATTATAAATATATGTCTAGCCAACATCAGAACACCCAAGTATATGAAGGAAACACTGAGAAAATGGAAGGTTAGAAATAGCAACACAACAATAATAGGTTTTGATACTCCACCTTCCATAATGGATATAACACTCAGGGAGAAAATAAAAAGCTGACTTGTACTACGTTTAGATCAAATGAACCTAAGAGATATATACAGAACATTCCACCTAACAGAGGCAGAATATACATTCTTCTCAAGTGCACATGGGACATTCTCCGGGATGGATCACATGATAGGTAATAAAATTGATAAATTGACAAAGAATTGACAAATTCTTGGCTAGACTAAGAGAAAATGAAAAAGGACTCAAATAAAACCAGAAATGAAAGAGAAATGCCAACTGATGCCACAGAAATAAAAAAAAAGTTTTGAGAGACTACTAGAAACAATTATATGCCAATAAATTGTATAACCTAGTAAAAAATGAATAAATTCCTAGAATCATACTACCTACCTAGGCTGAATCAAGAAGAACTAAAACGTCTGAATAGATCTGTAACTCATAGGAAAATTGAGTCACTTCTCAGGGATAAAGATCAGCCTTCACTGAAGTATTCTATCAACATTTAAAAAATGAATACTAATGTTTTTCAAACTCTTCCAAGAAATGAGGAAAGAACACTTGTACCTCATTTTATCAGGCCAACATTTTGCTGAGACAAGGGACAAAGACATAAGAAGAAAATGATACATCAATGTCCCTTATGAATAGAAATATAAAATTCCTCAACAAAACAATAGTGAACTGAATTCAACAGCACACTAGAAAGATCATATATCATGAATAAGTGGGATTTATCCCTGGAATGCAAGTATGATTCCGCATATGAAAATCAATGTGATACACTACATTAACAGAATGAAAGTTGAAAATCACGTGATGATGCTTCAGAAGAAGTATTTGGCAAAATTTAACACCCTTTCATGATAAAAACACTCAACAAACAGGAAGAGAAGGAAATTATCTCAATATAATAACGCCTATATAAGAAAAGCCCACAACTAACATCATACTCAGTGGTAAACTAAAAGGTTTTCTTCTGAGATCAAGAGCAACACAAGGAAGATAACAAAGGTACCATAGAGGAGGGAAGAGAAGATGACAGAGTAGGAGGGTCCTGAGCTTACCTCCTCCCATAGACTCTCCAAGGCAACAACTATATATTATTATAACTCACTCTGAAAACGATCTGAAATTGGCAAAGAGATCTTCCACAGCTAAAGTCATAAGGAAGTCTGCATCAAAAAGGGTAGGCGGGGAAGAGACACAGTTGGGAACCAAACCCCTGGCATCGTTACCTACAAGCAAGCAGGAGATCACAAGCATGAAGGAGTGAGGGGATCAAGCCCCACACTGGGCCCCTCTGGTCCTGGAGTCAACTCTGGGAGCTTTTAAAAAGCAGTGGGGCTTAGTTCTAGGAGAGCCAGAGGGCCATAGGAAATGAGGATCTGCCCTTAAAGAGCCAGCACACTTTCCCACTAGGCCTGAGGCCCAGCACAGAAGTAGTAATTTGAAAAAAAGCTAGGTAATATATGATGATTTACTGATTTAGGGCATATGCTAGAGGGGCAGGTACCTGCAGGGACTTTTCCTGGAAATGGAAGTATTGGTAGGCACCATTTTTCTTGCATTTTTTTCAGGCTAGCTAGTCAGATGCTTGCCAGAGCCAGTTTTAAAACTTTCCATCTGCCTCGCTAACACCATTTGCCCTGCCTTAGGACTTCCCTGTAGACCCATCCCACTCAACCCCCCCATGCAGCAAGCATCCTTTCAAAGTGACTTCTACACTTCCACATATGATCAGCCTCCATCAGGACTGGCATCCCCCACAAAGCATCTACCATCCCATAACACCTGATGGGCAGTTCCAACTCTGACAGGTGTCCTTCCAAAGTGACTCTTGTGAAGCGGGGCGCAGCTAACCCTACACATTAGCATGCCTTTGGCAGTCACAGGAGGTCATTGTAGACAGTTGGGCTGAAGGCTTGATACACCCACCAGCAAAACCATAGTGGCTACAGCAGGTCTTAGCCAGCTTTGCAAAGGACAAGCTCTTCCCACAAGTGCCATCACAGCAGGTGAGGCAGGTCACAGAAACCATCTGGGCTGAGGGTTAATACCCCCCCCCCAACTAGTCTGCCCACATTAGTTCTTGCTCAAGAATACGAGTAAGGAATCCAAGTATATCACTAAAGAAAGCCAACGAACTGTAAAAGAGGAGAAAGGATCGAGAAAATTTATAGAAACAATCACAAAATAAGTTAACAAAATGGCAATAGATACATATCTATCAATAATTACTTTGAATGTAAATGGACTAAATGCTCTAATCAAAAGACAAAGTGATAGAATGCATAAAAAAGGAAGACTCACCTATATGCTGCCTACAAGAGACTTAATTTCAAAACTAAAAACATCGGCAGATTAAAATTGAGGAGATAGACATTTATTATGCAAATGGATGTCGAAAGAAAGCTGGTATAGCAATACTTGTATCAGATGAAGTAGTCTTTAAAATAAAGACTGGGGGCACCTGGGTGGCTCAGTTGGTTAAGTGTCTGACTTTGACTTAGGTTCTGACCTCGTAGTTCATGGGTTTGAGCCCCATATAAGGCTCTGTGCTGACTGCTCAGAGCCTGGAACCTGCCTTGGGTTCTGTGTTTCCCTCTCTTTCTGTCCCTCTCCCGCTCATGCTCTGTCTGTCCCTCTCTCTCTCAAAAATAAACATTAAAAAAATAATAAAATAAAATAAAATAAAACAGATAGTAAAAAAAAGACAAAGAAGGATACTATGTAATAATACAGGGGAAAAACCAACAAGAGGATATGAAAATTGTAAATATTTATGCACCCAACTTGAAGACACCAAAATACATAAAACAGTTAATAACAAACATAAAAAAATAACCAATAGTAATACAATAATAGTAGAGGACTTTAACACTCCACTTACATCAATGGACAAATCATCTAAAAAGAAAACCAACAAAGAAACAGTGGTTTGAATGACACACTGAACCAGATGGATTTAAAAGACATATTTATAACATTCCATCCTAAAACACAGAATATATATTCTTTTCAACTGCATGTGGAACATTTTCCAGAACAGATAACATATTAATTATTCCACAAAGGAAGTCTCAACAAATTTTAAAAAATTGAAGTTATACCATGCATTTTCTGACCACAATGCTATGAAACTAGAAATTAACCACAAGAAAAAAAATCAGGACAGAGCGTCAAGACATGGAGGTTAAATAACATGCTCTTACACAGTGAGCGGGTCAGCCAAGAAATCAAAGAAGAAATAAAAAGTTACATGAAAACAAATGAAAATAAAAACATAATGGTCCAAAATTTATGCGATGCAGCAAAAGTAGGTCTAAGGCAAGTTTATAGCAATAAGCCTACCTCAAAAGCAAGAAAAATCTCAAATAAGCAACCTAACCTTACACATAAAGGAACTAGAAAAAGAACAAGAAAAAATCCAAACCCAGCAAAAGGAAAGAAATAGTAAAGATTAGAGCAGAAATAAATAATATAGAAACAAACAAACAAAAACACCCCACAATAGAAGAGATCAATGAAACCAAAAGCTAGTTCTTTGAAAAGACCAATGAAATTGATAAACATATAGCAAGACTCGAAGAAAAAAAAAAGAGAGGGAGAGAGAGAAAGAGAGAGTGTGAGAGTACAAACCCAAATAAACAAAATTACAAATGAAAGAGGAGAGATAACAACCAACTCCACAGAATACAAATAATTGTTATGCAATATTATGAAAACCTATATGCCAACAAGTTGGACAACTTAAGAGAAACAGATAAATTCCTAGAACCATATAACTTACCAAAAGTAAAGCCCGAAGGAATAGAAATTTAAAAAAAAATTTAAAAAAATCTTTATTTTTGAGAGCGAGACAGAGAGAGGCAGCGTGTGAGCAGGGGAGCGGCAGACACAGAATCTGAAACAGGCTCCAGGCTCCGAGCTGTCAGCACAGAGCCTGATGCGGGGTTCAAACCCACGAACTGTGAGATCATGACATGAGCCGAAGTCAGACGCTTAACCGACTGAGCCACCCAGGCGCCCCTAGAAATTTGAACGGACTAATCACCAGCAATGAAATTGAATCAGTAATAAAAAACAACTTCCAAAAAACAAAAGTCCAGGGTCAGATGGCTTCACAGGTAAATTCTACCAAACGTTTAAAGAAGAGTTAATATTCATTTTCTTAAACTATCCCCAAAAATACAAAAGGAAAGAAAACATCCAAATTCTTTCTATGATGCCAGTATCACCCTGATACCAAAACCAGATAAAGACACCACAAAAAAGAACTACAGGCTAATCTCTCATGAATATAGATGCAAATATCCTCAAAACAATACTAGCCAACTGAATCCAACAACATATTTTTAAAAATCATACACAACCATCAAGTCAGGTTTATTCCCAGATGCAAGGCAGTTAAACTTATGCAAATAAATCAACCTGATATGTCCCATCAATAAGAGAAAGTATAAAAATCATATGATCATTTCAATAGATGCAGAAAAAGCATTTGATAAAGTACAAAATCCACTCATGATGAAAATCCTCTGGAAAGGATTTTCCACCAGTCACCACTTTTATATAACATAGTACTGGGAGTCCTGGCCACAACAATTAGACAACATAAAGAAATAAAATGTAAGAAAGAAGTACAATTCTCACTATTTGCAGATGACATGATACTATATATAGAAAACCCTAAAGGCATCACAAAAAAACCCCTAAAACTGCTGGATCTGATAAACAAATTCAGTAAAGCTGTAGGATACAAAATCAATGTAGAGATCTGTTGCATTTCTATACATCATTAAGGAAGCAGCAGAAAGGTAAATTAAGAAAAATAATCCCATTTACAACTGCACCAAACCAATAAAATATCTAGGAATAAACATCACCAAAGAGTCAAAATTCTGTACTCTGAAAACTCTAAAATACCGGTAAAAGAAATTGATGACAAAGAAAGGGAAAGACATTCTATGCTCATGAATCAGAAGAACAGTATTATTAAAATGTCTATAATACCCAAAACAATCCACAGACTTAATGTAATCCCTATCAAAACATTTTTTATAGAATTAGAACAATCCTTAATTTTGTGTGGAACCACAAAAGACCTTGTGTAGCCAAAGCAATCTTGAAAAAGAAAAACAAAACTGGAGGTATCACAATTCCATAGTTCAGGTCTTGTTATAAAGCAGTAGTAATTAAAAGAGTATAGTACTGGCATAAAAATAGACACATAGATCAATGGAATAGAGAAGAAAACCCAGAAATAAACACAATTGTACAGCAAATTAATCATTGACAAAGGAGGAGTAAATATACAATAAGAAAAAGACAATCTCTTTAACAAATGATGTTGGGAAATTTGGACAGCTACATGCAGAAGAATGAAATTGGAACACTTTCTTATACCATACACAACATTAAACTTAAAATGGATGAAAGACCTAGATGTGAGATCTGAAACCATGAAAATCTTCAAAGATAGCACAGGCAGTAATTTCTATGACAATGGCCATAGAAACATGTTTCTAGACATGCCTCCTGAGGCAAGGAAAACAAAAGCAAAAATAAACCACTGGGACTACATCAAAATAAAAAGTTTCCACACAGCAAAGGAAATAGTCAAGAAAACTAAAAGAGAACCTACTGAATAGAAGAAGATATTTACCGATGGCATATCCAATAAAGAGTTACTATCCAAAATAGATAATATATAACAGATACAATTCAATTTCCAAAACGCAAACAATCCAATTAAAAAATGGGCAGAAGACATGAACAGACATCTCTCCAAAGAAGACATACAGATGGCCAACAGACACATGAAAAAATATTCAACATCACTCATGATCAGGGAAATGAAAATCAAAAGTGAGTTATCATCTCACACCTGTCAAGATGACTAAAATCAACAATACAGGAAACAACAGGTGTTAAGAAGGATGTGGAGAGAAAGGAACACTCCTGCACTGTTGGTGGAAATGCAAATTGGTACAGCTATTGGGGAAAACAGTATGGAGGTTTCTTAAAAAATTAAATCTGAACTGCCTCACAATCCAGTAATCATACAACTGGGAATTTACCCAAAAAATGCAAAAACACTAATTTAAAGGGATACACATACCCCAATTTTAATACAGCATTACTTCCAATAGCCAAATTAAAGAAATAGCCTGTGTCCACTGATAGATGAAGGGATAAAAAAGATGTGATATATATACACAATGTAATGTTATTTAGCAATAAAGAAGAATGAAATCTTCCCATTTGGAACAACATGAATAGAGCTAGAGGGTATAATGCTAAGTGAAATAAATCAGTCACAAAAAGATATATATCACATGATTTCATTCACATGTAGAATTTAAGAAACAAAACAAATGAACAAAGGGGATAAAAGGGAGACAAACCAAGAAACAGACTCTTAACTAAAGAGAACAAACTATTGGTTACTAGAGGGGAGGTCAGGGGTGGAAGTGGGGGAAATAGGGGATGAGGATTAAAGAGTACACTTAACATTATGAAAAATAATAAAATAAAATATAAGTACATTACTCATCAATAATTACTTTAAATGTAAATAGACTAATGCTCCAATTAAAAGACAAAGGGTAACTAACGGATAAAAATCAAGACCCTCTATATGCTTCCTACAATGGACTTAAAGATATACAGATAGAGACTGAAGGGATAGAAAAAGATATTCCATGCAATTAAAAGCCAAAAAAGCTGCGGTGTATCTGACAAAATAAATTTTAAAACAAAGACTGTAAGCAATAGGCAAAGAGGATTACATAATGATAAAGAGATCAATCCAACAAGAGTATATAATAATTGTAAATATATATGCACTCAACAAAGAAGCACCTAAATATATAAAGCAAATATTAACAAACATAAGGGGAGAAATTGATAGTAATACAATGATATTAGGGGACAATACTTATTTATCCAGACAGAAAATCAATAAGGAAATCTGTCTTTGAATGACACGGTAGACCAGATGGATTTCATGGATATATACAGTACATTCCATCCCAAAACAGCAGAATAGCATTCTTTTAAGTCTAAGTGGAACTATCTTCAGGAAAGATTGCATATTAAACCACAAAACAAGTCTCAGTAAGTTTAAGATTGAAAACGTATTTCATGTCTTTTCTTTTTTCTTTTTCTTTTTTAAACTAATGAGTTAACATACAGTGCGATGTTGGTTTCAGAAGTAGAATTCAGTGATTCATTACTTGCGTAAAACACCCTTTGCTCATCACAAGTACCCTCCTTAATGGCCATCGCCCATCTAGCCCATCTACCACCCACCTCCCTCCATCAACCCTCAGTTTGTTTGCTATCATTAATAGTCTCTTGTGGTTTGTTTACCTTTCTGTTCTCCCTCCTCCTTCCCATATGTTTATCTGTTTTGTTTCTTAAATTACACATATGAGTGAAATCATGATATTTTCTTTCTCTGATTGACTTATTTTGCTTAGCATAATACATTCTAGCTCCATCCATGTCATTGCAAATGGCAAGATTTCATTGTTTTTGATGGCTGGATAATATTCCATTGTGTACATATGCCACATCTTCTTTCGCCATTCATCAGTTGATGAACATTTGGGCTCTCTCCACAGTTTGACTAGTTGATAATTCTGTTAGAAACATTGAGGTGATACCCCTTTGAATCTGTGTTTGTATCCTTTGGATAAAGACCTAATAGTGCAATTGCTGGATCATGGGATAGTTCTATTTCTTGCTTTTTGAGGAACCTCTGTACTGTTCTCCAGAGTGGCTGCACCAGTTCACATTCCCACCAGTAGTGGAAGAGTGTTACCCTTTCTCTATATTCTACCAATATCTGTTGTTTTTTGTGTTGTTAATTTTAGCCATTCTGACAGGTGTGAGGTGGTATCTCATAATGGTTTTGATTTGTAGTTCCCTAATGATGAGTGATGTTGAGCATCTTTCCATGTGTCTTTTGGCCATCTGGATGTCTTCTTTTGAAAAGTGTCTATTCATATCTTTTGCCAATTTCTTAACAGGGTTATTTGTTTTGGGGGTGTTCAGTTTGATAAGTTTTTAAATAGAGTTTAGATACTAACCTTTTATCAGATGTCATTTACAAATTTTTTCTTTTTTAATGTTTATTTATTTGTTCTGAGAGAAAAAGAGGGTGAGTGAGGAAGGGGGGAGAGAGAGAAGGAGAGGAGAGGGGGAGAGAGAGGGAGATAGAGAGAGAGAGAGAATCTTAAGCAGCATCCACGCTCAGCATAGAGCCTAATGTGGGGCTCAGTCTCACAACTGTGACATTATGACCTGAATTGAAATCAAGACACTTAAACAACTGAGCCACCCAGGTGACCCTCTAGCATCTTTTCTGACCACAGTGGTATAAAACTACAAATCAACCCCCCACCTCCCATCCCGCCAAATTGGCAGAAATGAGAACACATGGAAGCTAAACAATATGATACTACACAACCAATGGGCAAACAAATAACCAAAGATGAAATCAAAGAATACCTGGAAAGAAATAAAAATGGAAGCAGTACAGATCAAAATCTTTGGGGTGCAGCAAAAGTAGTTTTAAGAAGAAAGTTTATGCAATATAGACCTGTCTCAACAAACAAGAAAAACCTCAAAGAAACAATCTAAATGAACGAAAAAGCCCAAAAGTTAGAAGTCCCAAAATAATAAAGATAGAAAAGGAAACAAATGAAGCAAAGACTAAAAACAATTTGAAAAGATCAGTGAAACTAAAAGCTAGCTCTTTGAAAAGATAAACAAATGGGTGGAACTGGAGGGTTTTATGCTAAGTGAGATAAGTCAGTTGGAGAAAGACAGATATCACATATTTTCATTCATATGTGGAATTTGAGAAACTTAACAGAAGACCATGGGGGAAGGGAAGGGTAAAAATAGTGTCAAATAGAAAGGGAGGCACACCATAAGAAACTCTCAAATACAGAGAACAAACTGAGGGTTGATGGTGAGGATGGGGGAGAGGGGAAAATGGGTGATGGGCATTGAGGAGGGCCCTCATTGCAATGAGCACTGGGTGTTGTATGTAGCGATAAATCATGGGAATCTATTCCTGAAGCCAAGAGCACACTGTATATACTATGTTAGCTAACTTGACAATAAATTATATTTAAAAAGAAGAAAGAAGGTAAGAAAATGGGTTGAAGACCTGAATAGACATTTTACCAAAGAAGACATACAGACGGCCAACAGACGCATGAAAAGATGCTCAACATCATTAATTATCAGGTAAATGCAAATCAAAACCATAATGAGCTATCATTAATATCAGTCAGAATGGCTAGTATCAAAAAAGACCAGAAGTAACAAGTACTGGTGAGAATGTGGAGAAAAAAAGAACATTCGTGCTTTTTTACTGAGAACATATATTGGTGTAAACACTGGAAAATAGTATGGAGGGTTCTCAAAAAATTAAGAATAAAAATACCATGTAATCCCATACTTCTACTACTGGGTATTTACCCATAGCAAAGGAAAACTAATTCAAAAAGAGATATGCATCCCAAATTGCAGCATATTTATAATAGCCAAGATATGGAACTGACCCAAATTGTCTAGATGAATGGATAAGATCTGGTGTGTGTGTTTATACATACCCACATGCAAAGGAATGAAATTGGACACTTATCTCAGATTACACACACACACACACACACACACACACACACACTGGAATATTACTCAGCCATAAGAAGGAATGTGATCTTGCCGTTTGCAACAACATAGACGGGCCTAGAGGGTATTATGTTCAGTGAAGTAGGACAGACAGAGAAGGACAAATGCCATATGGTTTCATTTATACGTGGAATCCAAAAAACAAATAAACAACAAAAAATTTAAACAAACTCATGGAGAACAAACTGGTGGTTGCCAGAGGGGATGGGGTGGAGGTTAGCTGAAATAGTTGAAATGGACTAAGAGGTACAAATTTCCAGTTATAAAATAAGTAAGTCTTGGGATATGAAGTACAATATCAGTCAATAATGTGGTAGTAACTTTGTATGGTGATGGATAACAATACTTATCATGGTGAGAATTTTGTATTATATATAATTCTGGAATCACTATGTTGTATACCAGAAATTAATATAATTCTATTGGTTAAAAATAAGAAAAAAAACAAGAGAAGGATGCTCACTTTTACCACTTCTATTGAACATAGTTCTAGAAGTCCTAGATAGAGCATTTAGGCAAGAAAAAGAAATATAAGTCATTCAAATAAGAAACTAAGAAGTAAAATAATATTTGTTCATGAATCACATGATTTATATGCACAAAACTCAAAAGATTCCACCAAGAAATATGTTTAAAAAAGAGGTTGCCAATAAAGTTGCATAATATAAAACCAAAATACAATGTCAGTTTCATTTCTATATGCTAAAAATTAAATAATCTGAAGAGGAAATGTAGAAAACAAACCCAATTTGCAGTAGCATCAAAATGAATACAATTCTTAGTAGTAAACTTAACAGACAGTTGAAAGACAGGTGTATTGAAAACCATAACATATTGGTGAATGAAGTGAAAGACACAAATAATGGAAAGATATCCTGTGTCATGGATTGTGGAATTAATATTGTGAAAATGTTCATACTACACAAAGCAATCTACAGATATAATGGAATCTCTACAAGACCCTAATGGCCATTTTTTTTGTAGAAATAAAAAGTAAATCCTAAAATTCATATAGAATCACAAAGTACTTGAATAGCCAAAAAAACCCCTTGAAAAATAACAACTGTTGGGGGCCTCACATTTCTTCACTTCAAAATATGTATAAAACTATTATAATCAAAATATTATGATATTAACATAAAGACATATATAGACCAATGGAACAGAAAAGGGATCCCTGAAGTAAAAACATGCATATACAGTTACATGATCTTTGACTAGGCTGCCAAGATAACACAATGGGGAAACAAAATGCTTTTCAACAAATGGTGGTGGGAAAACTTGGTATCTACATGCAAAGGAATGAAATTGGACCCTTATCTCACACTACACACAAAATCATCTCAAAATGGATTAAGTGCTCAAATACAAGACTTAAAACTATAAAACTTGAGGAAAACATAATGGGAAAGCTTTATGACATGGGACTTGACATTGATTTTTAGATATAATACAAAAGCACAGGCAACAAATAAAAAAATAAATAAGTGGGACTATATCAAATGAAAAGCTTCAACTGAAAAGAAACCATCAACAGAGTGAAAAGCTGTATGTGGAATGGGAAATATATGAGGTTAGTATCCAAAACATAGAAGAAACACCTACAAATCAATAGCTTAAAAAAAAAAAGTAACCCAATTTAAAAATGGGCAAGGCACTTGGACAGACTTCTCTTCAAAGACATACAAATAGCCAATAGAGACATGAAAAGATACTCGGCATTATTAATCATCAGGGAAATGCAAATCAAAACCACAGTGAAATATTCTGTCACACTTTTCAGAATGGCTAGCACCGAAGAGACAAGAGATAATAAATATTTGTGAGGAGCAGTGAAAAGGAAGTCCTTGTACGCTGTTGGTGGAAAAGTAATGGTGCAGCTATTATGGAAAAGAGTATGGAGGTTCCTCAAAAAAATTAAAAACAGGACTACCATGTGATTCAGCAATTTTACTTCAGGGTATTTATCCAAAAGAATTAAAAACAGGACTTCAAAAAGATATTGGCATTACCACATTGATTGATTGCAGCATTATTCACAATAGTCAAGAAGTAGAAACAACATGAATGGTCATCGATACATAAAGAAAGAATATGTAATATAAACATGCAATTGTTTGTTTATGACTTTATTGTTATTCAGCCTTAAAAAAAGAAGGAAATTTCCTCACATGCTACAACATTGATGAATCTTGAGGACATTATTTTAAGCAAAGTAAGCCAGTTATAGAAAGACAAATACTGTATGATTCTATTTATATAAGGTATCTGGAGTAGTCAAACTTATAAATCAGAGTAGAATAGTGGTTTCTATTCTGTCAGAATAGGGAAATGGGGAGTTGCTATGCAATGAGTACGAGGGTTCAGTTTTACAGGATGAGAAAGTTCTAGAGATATGTTGTACAGTGCAGTGAATACCATGCTACACATTTACAAAAGTGTTAATAGGATAGATTTCAGATTATGTTTTTAACACAATAAAAAATATTGTTATACTTGAATCTTGTTGAGTTTTTTCATAGTATTCATATGTATGCAATGTTCTATAGGAATGTTTTATGAATATTTGAATATTTGTGTTTATTTCTAAATTCTTATTAACTAATAAATCCTATTAATTATATTATTTGAACCATGTATGTCATAATTCTGGCAACTGTATTTTCTACAGATTGACAGGGACTTGCAAAGTTCTACAATTATACTCCTGTCAATTTCTCCTTAAATTTTCAAAAAACTTCTTTATATGTCTGTCTTTATAGATCTATCCAATTTATGCTTTGTTTTCACTTTGCTTTCTCTTTTGTTTCCTAGTTACACTGTACTAGTTTCTTTCCTCCTCTCCTTTTCTATTTTTCAGTCTTTTGATAACATTTTTTCTTCAATAACATGGCAAGTACATATTCTATTCTAAATTCTACCTCTAGTTGCTTATTGTTTATCAAATACATAATTCTTACTTCTCTTTTAAAATCAAGACTTAAGCAGAGATGATACTTCTTATGTGCTGAGGAGTTTGTCATTCTTTTCTCCTCCCCAGTTTGATCTTTGAAGGCCAGAGGATATAGAAGTATATATTACAATATAAATATTGTAAATGTATTTGCAGCAGTTGTACTAAATAGTTTCAGTGCAACTTTCCCATTCTTGATCTCTTGATTTTGAGTATCTCATAGCAAGCAGGAACATCTTGAAGTAATTTTTTCTAGAGAGATTTGTAAGTGGTGTAATTTGAGAATGTCATTCTGCTTCATTCTCCTTACGTGTTTAATGTCTTGGGAAAAGTTGGAAGCTATGATTATTGTTCTGAGTCAGAAGCTGTGCTATTTGTAGGGTTTTTTTTTAATTATCTTATAATTAGCTTTAATAGCCTGCATATAGCCAGGTGTGCACCTTTTTATTAAATGCAACTGGAATATAGTGAGTTCTTTCAATTTACACACCACAGGTTTTCTTTTTTACTTCAGGAAAAAATTCTTTAAATGTATCTTTGTGTTTAATGATGGTGATGGTATTGATAAGTTATCCACTGGGTGTTTAAAAATGCTGATATTAAATAAATGCCATGCATTATCTAATTTAATCCTAACAATAGCTAGTGTTATCATTATCTTAAAGATAAGCAAACTGAAGCTCAGGGATGTTAATCAACTTTCCCAAGCCCTCACAGCTAGTAAATAGAAGGAAATTTGAGCCCTAATTACCTCATTGTAAATTCTAAACCCTCAGACACTAATTCACACTGCTTCCTCAAGGGTTTTAAGTTTCAGATTCTTTTCTTTAGGTCATCCACGTGAATTAGCTTGCATCTCAGTGCTTTATCCCAAATCTTTATTATATTCACTCCTTTTGTTTTCTAGGAGACCATTTTAAGTTGGACCATGTCATCAAAGACTTAATTTTATGCAATGTCAACTTTGTTTTTTATGGCCTAATTAAAAATTTTTTGAATCACATTTTAGGATTCATTAAAATCTTTTCTCGTTTTATTCACTATCATTTTTGTCTTTATTTCACTGCATTTACGTTATGCTTTCTGCATCTGTGTCATGAGAGTTTTGTTGCCTTGCATCTATTTGAGAACACCAAATGGTCTATTTGAGAGACCATTTTCTAAAATGTCTGTTTTCTGCATGCACTTTTCTGAGTTTTCAACACATTCCTTTCCTCAGGCATTGCTTTTTATTGTTTGCTCTTTCTTGGGTGGGAGAAAAACTCTCTAGGTCTCCTGTTTGTCTGTAGACAAGGGAAATACATTTCTTGCCACCCTCCCTGTCTATCAGTTGTTGGGGAAATTCCTCCTTTCAGATTTAGGTCCAAAGGGCAAAGTGATATATATAGTCCCTACTTTCAGTTTCTAGCAACTTTGTCATTCAGGATGGGTCTGCTTGGCCAAGATGGATATTTTTCTGTAGTCGGGCTCTCTGCCCATGCTTGTGGGACAGAGGAATCCATAGTAATTCTTAGCACAAGTTTAATTTTTAAAAAATGTTTTGTTTCTGAGAGAGAGACAGAGAGAGAGAGAGCGCGCGAGCGAGCGTGAGCAGGGGAGGGTCAGATAGAGAGGGAGACACAGAATCTGAAACGGGCTCCAGGCTCTGAGCTGGCTGTCAGCACAGAGCCCAACACGGGGCTCGAACCCACCAACCATGAGATCAAGATCTGAGCCAGAGTTGGATGCTTAACTGACTGAGCCACCCAGGTACCCCTTAGCACAAGTTTAGAATAGGAAAGACTGCTTTCTACCAGCATGCACTTCTCCCATCCCACTTCATGTCCCCTCACAGTAAATAAGCACTTTTTGTCAGACACCTATGCATCCTAAGATGCTGTATACCATTCAGTATACTCATCCCATTCTGGTGATATTTATTGCCTTTTGCAGTCTCTGAATATGGAGACAGAGACATGTGTACAGAAGCAGAGAGAGAAGCATTATTTTGGTCAGTTGGTTTTGGCAAGATCATGCATCCCATAGCTAAGGGCAAGGTATGTTCTTTTTATAGTGTTTTTGGTCTTCTGTGTTATTCTTGGATGGCCCAGAGAATATATTTAAACTAAGAACGCATTTATTAATGCATACATTTCTGTGATAAATTTAGTAGAAAAAGACTACTATACTACTACTATACTAAAGACTTGAGTATATGTTCTCTTAGAAGTTTTGTTTAATTCTTCTTTGCTAGTTTTTGACTCCTCCTCTCCCCTGGGATATTTTTTCCCCATTTTTAAAAATGTCTATTTTTGAGATGGGGGTGAGGGGCAGAGAGAGAGAGGGAGACAGAGGATATGAAACATGCTCAGTGCTGACAGCAAGGAAGCCTGATGTGGGGTTCGAACTCATGAACTATGAGATCATGACCTGAGTTGAAGTTAGATGCTTCACTGACTGAGCCAGGCATCCCTGTCATGGGATATTTTAATTGCAGTTTGCAAGAATGCTATTTTCAACTGGGCTCCCTGGAATGAACAGCCTGGAACTTATGATTCATTTGAAATGTGACTCCAGGGAGCAGAGTCTGAAGCAAGGAAGAAGAGAATTCCATTCTGATGATGTGGTATGGAGTTAGTCTCCACTCTGGGGAACTGGTTGATCAATCTTGTCACACAGCTGAGAAACTATATGAAATGTGTCTCAGTACCTAATGTTAGTGATAGTATCCATTAGTTCCTGTCTCTCCTTAGTCAAAGGTTTCACCCATCGGGGGATTGACTCACAAACTGTACATGTGTCACTACTATACAGTTTCTTACAATTGACCCAGGAACCCCGGAGCAGGAGGCTAGGGCATACAGCACTGGTCTGAAGCCAGGGGCTATTAAAGTGTTTCTCTTTAAAGCTGGTTGGGGTCCATGTAGAGTCAATTCCTGAGCTATGGATGGAGAAATGTACATATGAGGCTGAGAGGTTCTGGAGTGGTGGGTAAACGGGTCCTACCGGAGACATACCAGGCTCTTTGTAGAGATATGAAGAAGCTTCACATGCAATAATCTAGATAGAATATAATTGTTTTCAATTAGGCTTAGCATTACCCTAGATTCTAATGAAATTGAAATAGCTAACATTGCTCAGAAGTTTACTGATGTTCTAAGATTTTTCATTTCCAGATATTGTGAGAATGAGAGAATCAACACCACATCTGTTAACTCCCCTGGTGCGAGCCCATATACCTCACCTCTCCAACAACTGACTAGAGGCCCCCATCTTATTTTCAATGTAAAATACATTTTTGTCTTCATGAAATCTATTAAATGAATAGAGATGACCCAGAAATTCTCTGCAAGGACATTTAAACATAACTTAACCAAATGTCTGGCAGGTAGGAAGTGAGGACACTGGGCTCTTGGGAAAGAGAAGCAGAAAGACTAAAGATCTCTGGAGGCCCCCTTCAAATGTTTATACCACCCGGCTGCCTGCCTTTTCACAACAATAAATTAATCCCAAAGATAAGAGAGCTGTTTTACATCTGGTTTTCAGAGATATGTGAGGAGACAGATAGGTTAGTGACAATGAAATATTGAAATATATTGGTATACTGTTTGCTGCTTAACCATCAACATTCAGCTATTTCTCATTGGCTCTGATACTTGAAAGTGTCAATATGCCCAAGATATAATTTTATGGCTGTCACTATTGTGTGAAGTAGACCAAAGGATTTGTAAGATTCTGCACTATTGTAAACCCATACTCATATATGTGTTATAAAAGTGATTTAAAAAAAAAACTTTTCATATTGACTACATTTTAGATTTATAGAAAACATACACAGTACAGAGATACCTGTATATCCCTTACCTCTCTTTCCTTAATGTCAATACCTTCAAATAACCATTGTCCAATTATCAAAGCCAGGAAACTGTCATGGTTTAATACTAGTAACTAAACTCCATATTTTATACTACATGCTGTATTCTAACTTCACCCAATTTTCCCCAAAATGTCATTATTCTGTTCTAGGATCTCACATTGTACTTTGTTGCTCTGTCTTCTTAGTCCCCACCAGTCTGTGGCAGTTCCTCGGTCTTTCTTCCATGATTTTGACCCTTTTAAAGAGTACCGATCCATTATTTTGTAGACTGTCTCTTGGTATGTGTTCATCTGATATTTTCTCATCCCTGGAATAAACTTATGCCTTTTTTGACAATACCAAACAAGTGATATTGTGCCCTTTTGAATGCATAAAGGTGATTTGTAATCTTCCCCATGTCTAGCTACAACTTATAAACTTGAGTTCTTATTTACAAAAGTGTGCAAACCAGGAATAGACAGCTAATGCTCAGGGATGTTGAATGTAGGATTCTTGGCTTTGGATGTGAAATTGAGGTAGATGACTTCTAAGATCCTTATTTATCAGATTCTCTGATTCCACTTCATCTAGCAGGCCAGTAAATATTTATTAAGAAACTACTATGTGCCAGCCATTGGAACATAGAAAAATACTTGAATTAAAAAAACAGTTCAGGGGCGCCTGGGTGGCTGAGTCAGTTGGGCGTCCAGCTTCCGCTCAGGTCATGATCTCGAGGTTCATGGGTTTGAGCCCCGCGTCTGCTCTGTGCTGACAGCTCTGAGCCTGGTGCCTGTTTCAGATTCTGTGTCTCCCTCTCTCTCTGACCCTCTCCTGCTCATGCTGTCTCTCCTCTCTCTCTCTCTCTCTCTCAGAAATAAAGAAAACATTTTGAAGAATTATTAAAAAATAGTACAATATTCTAGGAATATACCTAAATGGGTACATATCTAGCAAAATAAGTCTATGAATAGAGGAATGACTGAAACTCATGGGAAGCTCAGAAGAGTTTGGGATTAAGAAAATAAAGATGAGAAATTATAATGCGCTTTTTTTTCCACACCATCAAATAATTCTCCTATACCAGCTGGATGTCTTACAATTTATCTCAATTCTGATATTAACTGGAGTTAGTGCCACAGATTAGGGACTCAGTCCTACTCCTCCTTCAGATGCCAGCTGCAATTCCAGGTTGTTTTCTGTGCTTCTGATTGACCAACTGGCTATGGATCAGTTCCCAGGATACCCTCCTTCATTTTAATTTGCTAGAGCAGCTGACAGACTCATAAACATTAACTTATGTTTACCAGCTTATTATAAGAGGATGTAACTCAGCAACGCCCAGATGAAAGAGATGCACAGGACAAGGTATGTGGGAAGGGAGCACTTCTCTCCCCAAATATCCACATACTCACCAACATAAAAGCTCTATGAACCCTGTACTTTGTTTTTTTTTTGTTTTTTTGTTTTTTTTTTTTAATGGAGGCTCATTCCATAGGCATGATTGATTAAAACTTTGGCCATTGATAACTGAACTGAATCTCCAGCCATGCTCTGCACCAAGGAAGACAGGGGTACTTAAAGTTCCAACCGTCTAATCACATGGTTGGTTTCTCTGGCAACCATCCCTCATCCCTAGATTACCTAGAGGCTTTCCAAAAGTCACTTTATCAATATAACAGAAGACACCTGTAGAGCTCTCATCCAGAAGATTCCAAGAGTTTTAGCAGCTCTTACCAGGAATGAATTAAAAAATCAAATAATATATTTCATTTTATAAATACAGTATCACAGGAATATAAGGGGAGACAATTCTTCTTTTCCTAATTTCCATCTTTAACTATGCAGGAAGGAATGTCCTCTAACACTTAAGGGCTCTTGAAGAAGTTGTGGGGAGGGAGCTTCTTCCCTCTTCTCCACCTTAACTGACTTCACTTTTGGTAAGATTGATAAGAGCCTGACATTCCCTAGGTGTCACTTTTTATTAGGCAATGATTAGGCATTGATTAGGCACTATTGCTTTTGTTCATGTATGAGCCACTTGATTTCTAGGACAGTTGTCTTTGGAAGCAACAGGCTTTGTTTTCAGTTTTCATAAGATCAGTCTCTCAATGGATGGAGCTCTGAGCAAAGATGAGGGAGTTCATGCTTCTCTATTTATGGGTGACTGGTGTGTATGCTTACGTGTGTTTGTGTAGGGGGTGGTTATAAGAGGTACCACTGACTTCTCCAAATGAGTTTTACCACTAGCAACATGGATACTTTTGCTCTTATTTTGACTCAGTTTGTCTAAAGTCTTTTGGTTTTAATCCAAAGGCAGAAAGGAAAGTAGTACTACTAAACTCTGATAACTTTGATTGACAGGACAGGCTTTACAGAGGTGAAGATATTTGAACTAGGTGTTGAAGGTAAGACAGGGAATATCAAGGGTGGAAGATAGGTACACATTTTGGACACAGAAGTGTTGGAACATTTGGAAAAGTGGCCAATCACTGCATTTCTATTCTTTGCCTTGTATTTGGAACAAATTGTCAAATAAGACAACGGGGTAGCTGATGGAGAACCAAGTATCACTTTTACTACTGATATATGCCAAGTTGGGGAATATAGTTTAGTATCTACCTGCTGAGTGTGAAAGAATTTTAATCTAAAATGGAACTTGAGGATATGAAGTGGAAAAATCTCACACATACACAGTCAGACAAACAGAACTTAACTGAAAGACTGAGTTCTCATAAATGCCTGATTTACAGAAGGCCAAGACTTATCTCCTGACCAATAAACAACTGCCAAGATCCTCCTGATCCTCAAGCCAATGACCTTACTGCTTGGACTCTAGCTAGATATTCTCCTTTGTACTCACTGCCCGTATATACAGCCCACCCCAAACCCTCAATGGACTTACCTATGGCTTACTATAGCATGGATTTCCCAAACTGCAATTCCTCTACTATTCCTGAATAAACTCTGGTAATTTGAACTTGCCTCCATTTACCTTTTTCATTAGGTGTACATGAACAATCCCCAGAATTACCCTGATTTACCCCCACAGACATGGGCAGTGATGAACTGGGGCAAGTGTCCTGACAAGAGTGTATACATGTAAACAGTGTGTGTGTGTGTGTGTGTGTGTGTGTGTGTGTGTGTGTGTGTACTGGGATGGTGGAAAGTAATAAAACATGAGACTGAAAAGGAAAATTGGAATACATTTAGTACTTTGTTAATGGGATGTAGTTTGTACTACATTAGATCATTCTAGTTGCAGTATGAAGGATATAGTCAGAGGATGGGAGACAGAGGCAGGCAGCAAGGTCAGTTCCCCATTCATTGAGCTAATCTAGGAGTGAAATAGTTAGCTTATAAACCAAGACAATGGAAGTGAGTGTAGAGTAAACAAGAAAGATTCAAGACAGAGATGCCTGGGTGTCTCAGTCAGCTAAGTGTCTGACTTCACCTCAGGTCATGATCTTGTGGTTCATGTGTTCAAGCCCCATGTTAGGCTCTGTGCTAACAGCTCAGAGCCTGGAGCCGGCTTCAGATTCTGTGTCTCCCTCTCTCTCTGTCCCAAACCCGCTCACACTCTGTCTCTCCCTCTCAAAAATAAATAAACTTAAAAAAAAAGATAGATTCAAGACAATTCAGTACAATAGAATAAACCACTTGGTGCACAGTTAGATGTAGAAATGAGGGGAGAAGAAGATCTGAAAGTCAACCAAGTCTCTGGTTGAGGGTCTGAAGTAGGGAATGAGGGCAGCAGCAGATACTTATAGAGAAAGGACATTGATACCTTTTGAGTGCCTCATATGTGTTAGAATGTTTTGGGCCCTTTCCATACTGCTGAGGTTTAGTATGCCAAGAATAGCATTCTTATTTCTCTTGCAAGTTTGGACAATTGTAGATATTTATCACAGGCTGGGAACAGATCAAGAACTCTTTCTAAAGGAAGACAGTTCTAAAAATCAGCCTAGAAGTCACTGACCTGAGTAGCTTCAAGTCCTTTGAATTCACCAGAGTGGTTCTTCTCCTGTTTTTGAGAAGGCATAAGTGAAAGGTGGAGAGAGAGAGAAAGTGGACCTGATTTTTATTTTTCATTCTAGAAAGAAGCACTGGAATTATAGACACCTATGGAAATGAGAGTAGAAAATAAACATTTGCCCTAGTACTTATAGAACTTATTTAAATACTTTCAATAATACTTTGAAATAGGCATTTTTATCTCCATTTTATAGAAAACAGACCTGAGGCACAGAGAAGTTAAATAACTTGCTAAGTTCACACAGCTATTGAGTGGTAGGGGTGAGATTTAAATCTAGGTTTGCTTGACTTAAAATACTGCATCTTTTGGTATTTTTATATCATGTTGCTTTAGGGGCTGAGTTGGGAAATGTTGAATTTTGGACGCTGACAAAGACACCCAGGTGGAAAGGTATAGTGGAAACACATATCTGGGGTCCAAAAAGGATCTTGGGCTGGAGTTATAAGTTTAGCAGGCAGAAGGAAATATATGGAAGTTGAGACTTTTGACTAAGATAAAATTAAACCAAAGGCATTATCTAATAAGGACTACATGAAGGAGAGCATTATGGAAAAGAGAATGCTTAGATTAATCAACAGTATTAGGAATTGGTGGCAACACACACACACACCCGAAGTTTTACCTGAAAAATTTTCCTTAAAATCTATGATGTATTTTCAAAGAAAGAGCTTTCTTTTCATAATTATATTTATCAAATTTCTAGCATAGGAGAGGATTGTGTTCTGTGATTGCCATACCCTCTCTGTTAACAGCAGTATTGATCTTGGGATCGGAATGACAAACTCAGAAGACACCATAGGCTTCAGCTAGCATTGTTTAGGTTTAGAAAAGGCTACAGGATATAACAGCATAGATGGGTCAGGAGAATAAAGGTCCCATGATTCCCGGGAATAGCTTCTGAGGTCCTCCTCATTCTGCATTTGGGATGCAGTAAAAATGAGTAGGTTTTTTATAATTTCAGCTTGGTGAAGCCATCAGTTCTAGCTTTTGTGACTAGCTAGTTACTTAGACTCCTCAGATTTCTAATTCTAACTTCCATTCTTTAGTACTGAGCTTATTATTCTCACCAACAAAAGTTATTCATTATTTGACAAACAATCTTTCTTTCTTTCAACTTATAGGAACCTAGCTCCAAATGCCTTAAGGATAAAAGAACATTCACTGGCTTACATCCATGGGAAGTCCAGAGATGTTAACTGACTTCATTCAAGTCAGTGGTCAGGAGCCTAAACGATGTTAGCATGACTCTTTCTCTTGCATTCTCTTTCTATTTGGTGTTATTTTGATAATTAGACCTTTGCATAAGGTGGGGAAAAGTGGTAACTGGAAGCTTCATACTTGCTGTGAGACTGGAAACATTGACTACTTCAGCATATCTGGTGGATAACATTTGTTTCTCCTGTTACGTCCAGAACATTTGGAACAGAATTTCTGGTCCCGACTGAGTCAGGTTCCTACTCCTACATTAATGATTCGACCCCAAGGTTCATGATTACTTTGGCAAGGTTTAGACCACTATTGACCAGGTGAGGGCAGGTCACTGGGATAATAACCCCAAGTGGGACCAGAAAGTGAGCATTCACAAAGGAAAGTGGGTATGTACTAGAGGAAGCAGACAAAAGCATAGACCTTGCAGTCTACTACGGCTAGTTAGTAGCCTCTAAGGGATTTTAATATTGTGCCCATATTAATATTGTTCATATACTGTGTCACCCCTTGAAAAGCAAATCACCATGCAGAAATGTTTTAAAAATGAAAAAGAGAAAGATCACATATAATTTCCACTTTAGCAGAACATAAAACCTGAAATCTACTTTTGAAATTCGTATTCTTGTAACCAGATTTAAAAGAACCAGATTTGGGAGGGATCATGAGATTCCTTGTAATAGGCCTGTTATTTTCCTCTGCAGATCTACATTAATCAAATCATAGGAAATAAACCTGCCGCTATCACTGAAAGGAGTTTAATGATGAGTATTGTTTGGTTATTGCTAGTATTATTTATTAAGTTAACTATCAGAATAACAATAAAGAGCTCGCCTTTGCATTTTGACAGTGACTTTGGCAAAATTCTTATAGTTTTAATTGTCTTCTATGTAAATCCTTTGGAGATTAGCTTTCAGAAGGGGAGATCAATTAGTGGGTTTCTTCTAAATTTGTACAATTTTATGATTAGGCCCCAAAGTAAGTGGGGTGTCTTTAGTGAGGTAGATTAGAGGTAATTCGCTTTGTTTGTTCACTGTGTACCACACATTTCTCTATGGGAGTCAAGCTTTCTTCACTTTTATCACTAGAAATGAGTCCACCCAAGCTGATTAACTCACACCAAGGGGTTAAATGGAATGGAATAAGATGGCTTATTTAAATCACACGCTTTTTGAGGATCATTAGAACTTTGTGTCCTATGAATAAGGATGATTAAAATTCAGCAGAGTTTTGTGTATTCTTAATATGCATTTAGTTTACACCACAACGTCTTCTTTAACATACCATTATGCGGTATGCTGTGACTGCTATTCATAATGCCACACACTTGGTAATATGCATGATGATACAGAATAGGTTTAAGTGTCTTTACATTATTCTTAATATAATAATGGTTCCTAGGGCTGTATGCAGCTGTGAGTGCATATTAACAGGGGTAGCCCACTGTGAATTATGAATCTATAACACAAAATTTTCAGAAAAAGTACTTACTATGTATGTAAAATAGCTGCCTTTTAAAGCTTGAAACTTGGGCTGGTTAAAATTGCTCTTAGTAATATTTTTAAAAGAAAATATTCCAGAGGTAATAAGTGAACTGAATGGATTTATGAGTGATTGCTGTAAAGTCTTCTTTTTAAGGTAATAACTCACAAAAACTGCAAAAAGAATAGAAAAGTATCTTTTTATGCATGTGTAATATGAAATCAATTCAAATGAATTTCAGTGACAAATGTTCTTGATGTTTTTGCCAGCTTAATGGATCTCACTATTTATCTTTTATTCTTGTTGATTGAATGATACAGAGACCTAAAGGATCCTATTTCCTTGTTAATTTGAACTAAATGTCTAGAAATGTAGACATTTTAAAGAATTTTTAAATTGCCATTTTGACCTTATTTTGGTAATATCCACACTCATAGCAACTGCTCCCTAAAATCCCTATTATTCTTAGGAACTAATCCAAACACTAGCCTCATATATTAAACCCTGAACTATACACCACACTTCCAGATTCACCTTCCTTTACTTCCCACCCCCTCAGAAAGTATACATCAGCATTTTGCAAACATTCATTACTTCTTTGCTTCATACACACTCTTGCTTCACCCTAGAATGTTTGCTTTGCCTCTCTGGATACTTTTCAGTTCCAAGGGATATATAAAGCCTCATCATCTCTGTAGCATAGCCCTTGACCCATGTGTTGTATGCTTTTGCCCAGCCCCTCCAAAGGCACACTTAGTTATGCCCTTTACAGTGTTATTGCTGAACTGCGTAGGCTGACTTCCATTAGTATACTCACTGGGAAACATGACAGAATAGGCAAAATACTACTCATTGCATAGAATTGACATATGCCTGAAAATATATGTAACTCACAGCATCCAGGACACAGTATATACACACAGTATGTACAGAATATATCAGCTATATTCTTATTTAATAAACTGAATTTTAATTGTTTTTAACTAGAAGTCTGTCTTACTAAACTATACACTCTATGAAAGCAGCAACTATGTCTTATTCTCAGGACTAAGAAAATACTAAGCATAAATGAAGTGTCTAATGAATGCATATTGCAAAATTGGTTGAATATTTCACTAAAGCACTCATGAATTGTAAGATTATTTTACATGTGAATTATTGTTATGGTATTTCATTAATTCTAAGATTCACTTTCTTTGCACAATTTAGCTCCTCTGAAATTGGGAAGGGTTTTCATAGTTTGATTGGCAGTCTTCACTCTTTTTTTTTTTACAGATAGTTTATTGTCAAATTAGTTTCCACATAACACTCAGTGCTCATCCCCACAAGTGTCCTCCTCCATGCCCATCCCTCCTCCCCCCACATCCATCAGTCCTCAGTTCTTGTCAGCATTCAAGAGTCTCTCCTGGTTTGCCTCTCTCCCTTTCCCCCACCACTTCCCCCCTTCTTCTCCCCCTTGTTCCTCCGTCAAGTTCCTCCTATTCTTAATAGAACAAAATAATGAGGTGTCTTGCATTTGCAAAGAAATATAGCATTAGTACTTCTAGAGTTAGTAAGATCAGTTAAAAAATATGTATGTATGTGTGTTGGTCAGGGTAGACTGAGGGCCATGATTGATAAACACAAAACTCAGTGACTTATCAAAGTTCAGTCTTCACTCATGTTCTAGTCTAATGTGGGTCAGAGAAGGGATGAGAGAAGCCTGTTGTTTAGTCTCTCAAAGACCTATGCTTGTTTCATTTCGTGGCTTCCACCTCCACTGGGTTAGTAGCATCCTTTGCTGACTTTCTAAGTAAAAGGAAGAGTGAAAGCACAGAGGACCCTGCTTGAGGCTTAGAAAGTAGTTCTAGAAGTGGTACACACCACTTGCATTCATATTCTACCAGCAAAACTCAGTCACAATGCCCAAGGTAAATGGAATGAAAACGAGAACGTAGTTTAAATGTACGCTAGGAGGGAGAAGAAATGAGGTTTGATAGGCACATAAAAATCTCTGTCATTTATCTATTACTGCACAAAGCAATGTTGAAAGCACACACACAAGTTTTCACAACACCTATGTACAAAGAGGTTGCAATTCAATCATTGTTTATTTAGCCATTAAATATTTATTGAATATTTACTGCAAACCATACCATATGCTAAATGGTGTGAGGAACACAGGATCAATGAGATTTGGATCCCTATGTTGAGGATTTTATTATTTAAGAGAGGAGATAAAATAGACCCATAATTAGCTGTAATATAGAAAATGCAAAGTACCACAAAATAGGAGATTGTATTTAGGAAGGTTTTGTAAGACAGAATAATTAAAGAAGAATTAGTCTAGACACCTAGACTAAAACAAGGAAGACTCTGGACATAGATATGAGCAGAAAGGATTCCAGGAAGAGGGACAGACCAACTAAAATGTGGAAGAGAAAGAGGGTACAGGCTTGATTTGAGTGCTACAGTAATTAGCCTGGAACACACACATGGTCTTAAAGACCAGAAGAAAATCCTACTGAACTGAAGCAGCTAGAAAGGGGTTTTAGCAATGTGTTGAGGGGCATAGGACATTTTGTTAGGTAATCCTTAGGAGGAGAGAGCACAAAAGGAAATGCACAATGTCAAAGTCTCCAAAATACCTACTTTGGCTTTATCATTTCAGTTAGCTGTATGAACACATCTTCCCTTCTGTCTCCCTACTTCCCAAGCTAAATAAGATGTGGGAAGTCATGTTCCATGAGAGAGAGAGAGACAGAGACAGAGAGAGAGAGAGGGAGGGAGAAAGAGAGAGGGAGTGTGGAGGAGGGGCAAAGAGAGAAGGAGACAGAGATCTCACCAATTGTGAGATCATGACCTGAGCCAAAATCAAGAGTCAGACCCCTAACCGTTGAGCCACCCAGACTCCCTTGAAATTGATATGGTTTAAATCTTTCCACAGCAACATCTCTGAGCAGGGGCTTAGTGCTTTCCTTAGTTGCCTACAGACTGAGAAGATACCAATAAAAACAAAAGAAAACGTAGGCTTCCCTGCCTTCAATTCACCTTAAAAATCTCATAACACTGAGTGGCTAAAATAAGAAAATACGGTAGGGACACCGTGTAGGTTTTTAATATAGAAGTTAACTAGGGGCGCCTGGGTGGCTTAGTCGGTTAAGCGTCCGACTTTCGCTTAGGTCATGATCTCGCGGTTGGTGGGTTCGAGCCCCGTGTCGGGCTCTGTGCTGACTGCCAGCTCAGAGCCTGGAGCCTGTTTCAGAGTCTGTGTCTCCCTCTCTCTCTGACCCTTCCCTGCTCACGCTGTCTCTCTCCCTCTCTCCTAGAAATAAATAAAACATTTAAAAAAGTATTTAAAAAAATATAGAAGTTAACTACATAAAAAAATTCTTAGATGTATCTACCTTTACATTGACTTCTGCTTAGAGGTGTCCTCATAGCATTCATGCTGGGTGGTAGAATTCAGTTCACAATATCCTTATAGTTCTAGAATTCTTTCAAATGCCATATTTAAAATGGGTAACAGGAACAGAATGACAGCAAGAATGTCAACAAGAGATAGTAAACATTCAATAGGTGTTCTACCTACTCTGAAGTATAATATATACTTAATATGTAATTCACTTATTCCTCAAATCAACCCAATGACGTAGGTGCTATTATTCCATTTTTGCAAATACAGAATTAAAACTCAGAAATGTTAAGAAATTTTCCTCAAAGTTACACACTATTAAATGCATCTCCCATTAAAGGATTGTTTGACTTAGACCATATTGATCTCACTTGGTTGAAATGAGGAAGTGGTGTGCTCGCTTCAGGAGCACATATACGAAAATTGGAATGAAATGAGGAAGTGGGTACTTTCTCCCCCTCCTTATTTCTCCTTCCTTCTGTCTATCAACTCATTATTTCACTTATTCTTTGTGAAGACTCATATTGAATACTTGTTATGTACTAGATTCTGGATTACAGGTTTTCATAGGGTCATAAAATGAAGTCACTGGATAAGCCACAGAGTTTCAATGAAACTAAAAAGTTATCTAAGTAGTTCAGCTTCCTCCAGATATAGAGAGGGAAAAGCTGCAACATTTCAAACAGTTTTAGTCCTACTTGAAAACTTCCTGGGATCAGGAATTTACATTCTTTCAAAGCAACCCATTCTTCAATTCTCAGCTTTAATCCTTTTGTTAAGTGTCTGTTGAAACTAGACGTTCTCAGGCCTGCTTTGCTAGAGTTGCTTCTAGGGGGAGGGCCAACTTTTCTCTAAAGAGTTGATTTGGCTCCTGCCCAAGTGCATAGAATGGGCTGGGAAAGGTCAATTCTTGTTGCCTTGATCAATTTCCAAATACAGATAGTTTGTGCCTCCTTTTTCAAACTGAGAACTGTTATTTAAAAATTCTGATCTTCTAGTAGATTTCCCAAATCAGTTGGGAAGATATTTCTCCCTCCCTCCTTCGCTCCTTTCCTCCCTCCTTTTCCTTACCTCCTCCTTCCTTTTCTCTTTGTTATTATCAGAAACCAACATAAATTTCCTATCCAACTATTTGCCTCTCTATTTTAGCTACCGTTCCTTTTAGGGATTTTTTATCTGACGATTCCTTTGTCAGCTGCTCTTAGAGCCCATGCTTCAGCACCACTTCCGCTAAAGAGAACTCTGTGTATTCTAATTTATTCAAATCCAATCAGCAAGAGTTAATGAATTCCTAAGGGCAGGAGATCAATCATGTTCTATTTATATTTAATTAATTTCATGTTGCCTCACTTGTCTTTTATAACTACTTAAAGCATATTTGTGATATACTGATATCTCAGAATTTTGTGTGGATTTATACTGATATCTCAGAATTTTGTGTGGATTTTACTAGACCAAATCAGAAAATCATAGTTTCCTCAGGACTTTTAGGACATCCACAGTAATATTTTTATTAGCAAAAGAAGTCTCGTCACAGATTTTGTTCCTCACACATTTCCTCATTTCCTCTAAGGGAGAATTGATCCCAAACTCTTTTTTCTTCCCAAATGAAACCCAATTGTAATAGTTTATAGTTTAATTATGCTTATAGTTAAAAAATTTTTTTAATGCTTATTTTTGAGAGCGTGAGCAGGGGAGGGGCAGAGAGAGAGAGGGAGACAGAATCTGAAGCAGACCCTAGGTTCTGAGCTGTCAGCACAGAGCTTGATGTGGGGCTCGATCCTGTAAACTGTGAGATCTGGACCTGACCCAAAGTCAGACATTTAACTGACTGGGCCAGCCAGGTGCTCCTATTGTTTATGATTTATAGTTTATCACCTGTTTGCCTCATTTCCTGGACTTCTTTCTGTCTGTGCTCCTTTGTCTCCCTCTGTTTGCCAGTATACACGGCACACACTGTAGATGCTGCAGAAATGTGTTGTATTGTTTGAAAGAATTGATGACTGAGTGAATTTAAGAATCTGTGAAACTAGAGAAATACAGTAAGTACGAGACCTATCAGAAGGAGACTGGCTAACTGCACATGAAGCAAAGGTATGTGGCAGATGAAAGATATTAGAGCAGAATGCAATTAAATGTTGAATAAAAGGAAAGCATGATATAACATATGCAACCGGACGTAAGATTTTGGTATGGAGGGAAGGAGGGGATGCTTGGAGGAAGAAAACGAGTTTGACAGGGAACTAGGTATGCACTTATAGAGAAGGAAGATTGGGAAACCAGAATTAGGGCAGGTGAGACCCATAACTTTCAGAAGCTGGTATAAAGTGAACATAGGTTCTTTTATGGAAGATCCTCAGACCCCCCTTTGGTAGCTGTTACTAATTTTAGGTCAGTTACTAATTTTTCCTCTCAACAAAGTATGAAACCACCTAGTGGGGGGTCAGTAGACTTTTTCCATAAAGAACTATATAGTAATTATTTTCAGGTTTGCAGGCCATACAATCTCTGTAGAAAATTCTCAACTCTGATGCTGTGAAAACAGCCATAGACTATATGTAAATGGTACAATTAAACTTTATATACAAAATCAGACATTGGGGTCCCTTTGACGAGTTAGCATAACTTCTGACTCCTGATCTAAGGAGTACAGTTCATAGGCTGTGCCTTGTCCTTCTTCTACCCTGTCATGTTTCCATGGCTTATCCAATAAATTGGTCTAATGAGACATGAAGGGCTTTCTGCTCTGAATGAACAAACAACACCTTTATTTGCTTACTAAAAATTCCTTAACAGAATACAAAATCTTTGATTTTTTTATTAACCACAAACTGTTCACTATTCAAGTTAACATAATGTCTGAATTCATTCATTAAAATATGCCCTATCAATTGGTCAAAAAGTTCACATTACTGATACTAAACCTATTACAGCTTTCCAAAGGGGAAGAGACTAAGAGAAGACAGTAGCTTAGAATATCTGAATTGGGGAATAGTAGACATGGAAGTGATAGGTGAAGAAAAGTGGAATAAAAAATCTAATTGGAGGAAAAGAAAGTGAATTTTTCTATCCGTATCATTAGAATTAAGGTTGGCTTACTTTCTTAAGCTAGACATTGACAAATTATGATTCAGTTTGCAAGAATCATACCCTATAGTTTGCAAGATTTCTGAAAAATATTTTGGATAAACATGATTGACCACACACACAAAATGGAATTAATTTTCAGAGGATTCTAATCTTGGTGCATTCCCATTTCTTGGAATAGAAGTACAGATTACTAGAGAGGTAGTATGCTGATGAAAATTGGGGTGTAGGCTTTTATACAGAACTACCTTCTCCTGAGGTGCTGGGTGGCTCAATCAGTTAAGAGTCTGACTTTGGCTCAGGTCATGATCTCACAGTTTGTGAGTTCAAGCCCCATGTCAGGTTCTGTGCTGAAAACTCAGAGCCTGGAGCCTGCTTTAGGTTTTGTCTCCCTCTCTCTGCCCCTCACCTGCTCATGCTCTGTCTCTCTCTTCCTCAAACATAAATAAACATCAAAAAATTAAAAAATAAAAACTGCTTTCTCCCAACTATAAAAATACAGCAATAATATCTATAAATTATCTATAGAGTCATTGTTGCTCTGGGAAAAAAAGATAAACATCTCTTATAAACCAAGAACTGATAAGAAACAAAGAGCAGTGAGCTGGAGATTGACTATACCATAAGATGAACACACAAAGAAATAAGAGCTCAGTCTCTTTGGGAAATGGGACCTAAGTTTTCCATATTCAAATCAGGAGCTAAAGTAAGAAAAAATTTTTAAAAAAACCAAAATCATTCTTGGTGGCCATAACCTATAGTGTACTGCTGGGTAGCATGGCAGGAGGAAGCAAAGGAATCTGGATATAGCTGGGAGTCATATATTGTCTTGGATACTTGATTGGTTGTAATTCTCAGAATGGTCATTCTGAACTGCCAAAACAAGACCTGTTCTTGACTGGGGACTTGGGTAACCTAAAGGGGAACTATATAAAAAAAAATTAGATATGGAGCAAGTGAGTAGAATAGACAGGAAAATGGCAAAATAAATACAAGAAAAATTTTCATTTGATCTTACAACTAAAATTTAATGAATGAAAACTAAACTCATAGTAGGCAACAAATTCAATAAATGATAAAATTTATTACCAAGAGTATAAACTTCTGAACAAGACATTAAAGGTATATGGCCAAAATTCTCAAAGGCATAAAGAAAAAATACATTCATAAAGCAAGAACAAGATAGCATGAACAAAAATAGAGGGGTGTAAGTCAAGCAAAGAGATGTTTTTTTTTTTTTAAATCTAGAGATTTAGGAAATAAAACATGTAATAACTAAAATAAACTCAGCAGATTGAGCTCAGCCAAGAAAGAATTAGTGAACTTGAGAAAAGCTCTGAGAGTTTGACACAGAATTCAGGACAGATATAGATAAAAATGGAATATGTAAAAGTTAAGAGATACAGAGGGCAACATGAGAAGCTCAATATTCTACCTATTATCGGAGTTCCAAAAGTAGAAAAGAAAAAGAATAAAAGAAAGATAATATTTTAAGAGAATACTGGCTTAATGTTTTTTCTGAATTGAAGATAAAAATTCACTATAAAAGGCCCAGAAACTGAAACACGAGGAAAAAAAAAATCCACAGTTACACAAAAACAAAAATAAATAAAAAAGAAATTGGAAATCTTAAATAGTAACATAGGAAAAAAAGGACATATTACCTACAAAGTAGTGAAAATTAAGTTGGTAGCAGACTTAGAAGCAATTATATCATAAGTTGACAGAAAGAGAAAATAAATTTTAACATGGAACTCTATTACTAGATAAACTATCATTCATAGTAAAGGTAAAATACCAGTTTGAAGTTCTAAGATTAAGTTAGTGTATCCCATATATAATTGCTTAATGAAGAACCAATGGACTTGTGAACTTGCAAATCTCATGAAAGATATATGAAATATAAAAGCAATCTAATTAACTATTGGCTCTAAAATTAATATTAATAATCCTATCTTAAAAATAGATATAACAATACCCTAAACAAATAAAGGAGCAATATTTGGAGAGTAAATCACGCTGATATTGTAGAAATAAGAAAGAAACAGTGATGATTTCAGGCTTTGTTAGAAAAGTATAAAATTAAGTCAGACCGTTAAAATATTTACACTTAAAGAATAGAAATACAAACTATAATATCTGAACTAGGAATGAGGGGGGCCAGGAGGAGAGAAAGAAAGAAAGAGAGAGAGAATGCAAATAAATGTCATCAATGAAACCACAAAAGAAAAAAAAAAGGACAAAGGGACAAATATGGAAAAGAGAAAACACAAAAGAAGGTAACACAAATAAATATAAATAAAATCAGTAATCACAATAAATGTAAGTGGACTAAATACACCAATTAAATAAGTAATCTAATTGCATGTTAAAAATATGTGAAAAGCCATGGTTGAAAAGAACAACTAGAATATAAATGATCCAGCTCTGGAACTCTGGCAAATGACAGGTTGCTGCTAGAATTCTCTCCAGGTCAGAAGAGCTGGTGAATGCTATGGTTTATGTCCCCCTTCCACCTTCATAGAGTAGCCAGGAGCACTGGATGCCCTAGCCAACCTAGCACCTCAGTGAGCCCTGGGACCCTAGCCCATATCAGGCTCAGCTATCCTATGCAAGCACACAATGGGACACACCTGGTCCATGCTCAAGCTGTCTACTCAGTTGGTCTGCAGTACACACTGTCTCACCAAGATGACATAGGCACAAAGCACCCCTCAGACTTGTAACACTTTGGCTACAGATGACTTGCCAGGTCACCTCTGGTGCAGAGTACCCTGGAACTACCTGGTTCACAGCCATTTTGACTGCAGCAACTCTCCCAGGGATCCCTTGCATAGATTACCCTGGATCATCCCAGCTTCCCCCCACTTCAGCTTCAGCTGTTCTGCCATAGTACCCCCTGTGTGAAAAGCCCTGGGACTGCCTCTATGTATGACTTCAGCTACACCATCCCATCAGGGAGTCCCCAGGCCATGTAAGCCACAGCTCTAGCCAGCCAGCCAAAGCCAACATGCACATAGATCCTGCACAAGGAACAACCATATACAAAGCCATTTCTTCAAATTTAGAAGTAGTTGTTCCATCTAATTTATAGGAACACAGTAAGTCAAACAAAATGAGAGAGGAATAGTCTCCAAATGAAAGGACAAGACAAAACCTAAGGAAAAAAGAGAACTAAATAATGGATATAAGCAACCAGCCTGATAAGGAGTTCAAAGCAATGGTCATAAAAATGCTCACTGGAGTAGAGAGAAGGGTAGTGAAAGCTTCAAAAAATAGAAAAAATTGAAAAAGAACCAATAAGAGTTAAAGAATACAGTAATTGAAATGAAAAATACACTAGAGGAAATGAACACTAGATTAGAGGATGCAGATAAATGGATCAGCAATCCAGAAGACAGGGTAATAATGGAAAGAACCTAAGCCAGACAGAAAAATTTTAAATGAGGATAGATGAAGGAATCTTTTAAACAACATCAAGCTAACAAACATTTACATTATGAAGTCCCAGAAGGAGGAAAGAGAGAGAAAGTTGCAAAAAATTATTTGAAGAAATAATAACTGAAAATTTTCCTAATGGGGAAGGAAACATACATCTAGATTCAAGAAGCACTGAAATATCCAAACAAGATGAACCCAAGGAGGTCCCATCACAACACGTAATAATTAAAATGCCAAAGAGTAAATATAAACAGATTTTTTAAAGCAGCAAAAGAGAAGTAATTGGTTACAAGGGAAACCCCATAAGGCTACCAGGTGATTTTTCAGCAGAAATTTTGCTGACTGCAAAGGAATGACGTCATATATTCAGGTGCTGAAAGAGAAAAGCCTACAAAAAGAATTCTCTATCTGAAAAGTTATTCAGAACTGAAGGAGGGAAAAAGTTTCCCAGACCAAAAAAAAAAAAAAAAAAAGTTAAAGGACTTCATCACCACTAAACTTGCATTATAAGAAATGTTGAAGAAATTTCTCATCATGGAAAAGTGAAGGCTATAATTAGAATATTAGGAAGGGGAAAAAATTCATGAGTAAAAAAAAAAAAACAACAACCATACAGTAAAAGTATTTGAAAAATCACCTATAAAGCTAGTGTGAAGGTTAAGAGACAAAAGTAGTAATTCAATTATATCTAAAGCATTGGTCAAGAGTACTCACAAAATAAAAAGATCTAAAATATGACAACATACACAAAGCATGGGGGGGCAGTAAAAATGAAGTTCTTTTAGAATGTGTTCAAACTTAAGTGACCATTAATCTAATGTAAACTGCTCTATACTTAGGATGCTATATATGAACCTGATGGTAGCCACAAAGTAAAAACGGATAATAAATATACAAAAAAAAAGAAAAAAATACAAAGAGCTAAGCATAACACTAAACAAAGTTATCAATCACAAAGAAAGAGAGCAAGAGAAGAAGAAAGGAACAGAGAAGACCTATAAAAACAATCAGGTAACAATGAACAAAATGGTAAGTAAGTCCACATTTATTATTACTTTAAATTTAAATGTTCTAAATTCTCCAATCAAAAAACAGAGTGACTGAATGGATAAAAAAATACCAATCTATATGATGCCTACAGGAGACTCACTTCAGATTTAAAGACACATACAGACTGAAAGTAAAGTGATAGAAAAATATATTCCATACAAACGGTAGTGAAAAAAAAACAGGGAAGCAATACTTTACCAGACAAAATAGACTTTAAAACAGAGAATTTAACAGAAGACAAAGAAGGGCATTACATAGTGATAAAGGGATCAATCCAACAAGAGAAAAAAACAATTTCAAATATCTATGCGTCCAATATAGGAGTATCTAAGCACACAAAGCAAATATTAAAGACATAAAAGGAGAAACAGACAGTAACACATAAAAGTAGGGGACCTTAACACCCCACTTACATCAATGGATAGATCATACAAGCAGATAATCAATAAGGAAATAGCATCTTGAAATGACAAAACACACCAGATGGATTTAACAGGTTTATAAACAACATTCCATCCCCAAACAAAATACAGATTATTTTCAAATATACATAGAACATTCTCTAGGATATACCACGTTAGTCCATAAAACAAATCTGAAAAATTTAAATTGAAATCATATCAAGTATCTTTTCTGAGCACAGGGTTTAAAACTAGAAATAAATTTCAAGAAAAAAACCTGGAGAATCACAAACACATGGAGTCTAAACAACATACTACTAAGCAACCAATGGATAAATGAAGGGAAAAAAAACACATGGAGACAAATGAAAATGAAAACACAATGGTCCACAGTCTTCGGGATGCAAAAAAAGCAGTTCTAAGAGGGAAGTTTATAGCAATACAGGTCTACCTCAAGAAGCAAGAATAATTTCAAATAAACAACCAAACTGTACACCTAAAGGAACTAGAAAAAGAGGAACAAAATCCAAAGTTAGTAGAAGGAAGAAAATAATAAAATTTGAGCAGAAATAAGTGGAAGCTTAAAAATAATAGATAAGATCAATGAAACCAAGAGGCAATTCTTTCAAAAAATAAACAAAATGATATACCTTTCATCAGACTCATAAATATAAGAGAGAGAGTACTCAAGTAAATAAAATCAGAAATTAAAAAAGAGAAGCAAAAGCCAACACCACAGAAATATGAAGGATGATGATACTATGATGAAAAATTATATTCTGGGGCTCCTGGTTGGCTCAGTTATTAGAGCATTTGATTCTTGATCTCAGGGTTGTGAGTTCAAACCCGAAATTAGTTGTAGAGATTATAAGAAAAGGAAAAAAGAAAAGAAAAGAAAAGAAAAAGAAATTATATTCCAATTAATTGGAAAATTTAGAAGAAATAGATTTCTACATCTGAATCAGTAAGAAATAGAAAATATGAACAGACTGGATTTTAGTAATGAAATTGAACTGATAATAAAAAAAAAAAACTCCCAACAAACAAAAGTTAGGACACAGGTGAATCCTACCTAACATTTAAAGAAGAGTTCAATGTTGGCAAGGATGTGGAGAAGTAGAAACTCTTCTGCAGTGTTATTGGGAATGTAAACTGGTGCAGCCACTGTGGAAAAAAGTATGGAGGTTCCTCAAAAAGTTAAAAATAGTACTATCTTCTGATCCAGTAATCACACTATTGGGTATTTACACAAAGAATACAAGAGCACTAGTTCAAAGGGATACATGCATCCCTGTGTTTATAGCAGCATTATTTACAATAGCCAAACTATGGAAGCAGACCAAGTGTCCATTAGCAAATGAATGAATAAAGATGTGGTATATACATTCAATGGAATATTGTTCAGCCATAAAGAAGGATGAAGTCTTTCCATTTGCAATGAGATGAATGGAGCTAGAGAGCATTATGCTAAGTGAAATAAGTTAGTCAGAGAAAGACAAATACCATATGAGATCACTCATGTGGAATTTAAGAAACAAAACAAATGAGCAAAGAAAAGGAGAAAGAGAGAGGGAGAGAGAGAAAGAGAGACCAACAAACAGACATTTAACTATAGAGAACAAACTAAGCTGATGGTTACCAGAGAGGGTGATGGGAGGGATGAGTGAAATGGTAATGGGAATTAAAGAGTGCACTTCACATAATCTAAAAGAAAAAGAAAAAAATATGAAAAAGCATATGTGAACAAATTGGACAACCTAGAAGAAATGGATAAATTTCTAGAAATATATAACCTCCCAAAACTGAATCAGGAAGAAATAGAAAACTTGAACAGATTGATAACCAGCAATGAAATTGAATCAGCAATCAAAAACTCCCAACAAGCAAAAGTTCAGGACCAGTCAGCTTCACAGATAGAGTCTACCAAACATTTAAAGAAAACATAATACCTATTATTCTCAAACTATTCCAAAAAATAGAAGAGGAAGGAAAGTTCCCAAATTTATTCTATGAGGCCAGCATTACCCTGATACCAAAACCAGATAAGGACATTACAAAAGAGAAAAGAAGTGAGAGAGGGAGAGAAAGGGGAAGAACTATAGGTCATTATCTCTGATGAGCAAGATGCAAAAATCCTCAACAAAATACTGACAAACTGAATCCAACAATACATTTAAAAAAATCATTCACCAAGATCAAGTGGGATTTATTCTCAGGATGCAAGGGTGGTTCAATATTTTCAAATCAATCAATGTGATACATCAATAGCAGAAAGGATGAAAACCATATGACCATTTCAATAGATGGAAAAAAAGCATTTGACGAAGCACAACATCGGTTCATGATTCAAAAACCCTCAACAAAGTAGGTTTAGAAGGAACATACCTCAACTTAATAAAGGCTATATATATGAACTCACAGCTAACATACTCAGTGAGGAAAAACTAAAAGATCAGGAACATGACAAGGCTGTCCAGTCTCACCATTTTTATACAACTTAGTACTGGAAGTCTTAGGCACAATAATCAGACAGAAGAATAAATAAAAGGAAGGGTAAACTAAGTGATGAAGATTACGTTACACTTACCATGATGAACACTGAGCAATGTATAGAATTTTTGAATCACTATATTGTACACCTGAAACTAATATAACACTGTATGTTAACTGTATTGGAACTAAAATTAAAAACAAAAATTTTAGAAAGCATCCGAAGTGGTAAACAAGAAGTAAAACTTTTACTATTTTCAAATAACAGGATACTCTGTAGAAAACCCTAAAGACTCTACCAAAAAAATACTACTTGAACTGGAAAATAAATTCAGTAAGGTCACAGAACACAAAGTCAGTATACAGAAATCCATTGCATGTCTGTACACTAGTAATGAAGCAGAAGAAAGAGAAATTTAAAAATAGTATGATTTACAATTACACAAAAATAATAAAATACCCAAGGGAGTAAAAGGCCTGTTCTCTGAAAACTAAAACATTGATGAAAAAAATTGAAGATGACACAAAACAAATGGAAAGATATTCCGTGTTTAGGTCGAATCTAATGGGAGTTCTCTGTGTTTCTTGGATTTTGAGGTCTATGTCCTTCCCCAAGTTAGGAAAAATTTTAGCTATAATTTGCTCACATAAACCTTCTGCCCCTTTTTCTCTCTCTTCATCTTCTGGGAATCTTATGACAAAAATGCTATTCCTCTTTAATAAGTCGCTGAGTTCTCTAAGTCTTGTATCTTTTGCCTTATTCCTTCTTTTTTCCTGCTTCACTGTTTTCCACAATTTTATCTTTTATATCATTGATTTACTGCTCTGCTTTGTCCATCTTTGCCTTCACAACATCCATTCAAAATTGCATCTCAGTTATAGCATTTTAAATTTCGGCCTGACTAGATTTTAGTTCTTTTATCTCTACAGAACGGGATTCTCTGGTGTCTTCTATGCTTTTTTCAACCTCAGCCAGTAATCTTATAATCATGGTTTTAAGTTCTAGTTCAGACATCATACTTACAAATGTGAAAATGTCCATACTACTCGAAGCAATCTACAGATCTAGTGCAATCCCTATCAAAATAACAAAAGTATTTTTCACAGATATAGAACAAGCAATCCTCAAATTTGTATAGAATCTCAAATACAAAACAATGAAATTTGACCACTTTCTTAGACCATACACTAATAATCTAAAAATGGAATAAACACCTAAATGGGAGATAGAAAATCATCAAACTCCTAGAAGAAAAGGTAGGGAGTAATTTCTTTGAAATTGGCCTTAGCAACAGATTTATGGATAGGTCTCCTCAGACAAGGGAAACAAAAGCAAAAGTAAACTATTAGGACTGTGGCCAAATACAAAGCTTTTGCATAGCCAAGGAAACCATTAACTATAACAGCAAAAGGCAGCCTATTTAATAGGAAAAGATATTTGCAAATGATACATTTGGCAAGGGATTAATATCCAAAATATACAAAGATCTTATACAACTCAACAGCAAAAAGCAAACAATCCAAGTAAATGAGTAGACAACCTAAATAGACTTTTTCACAAAGAAGACATACAGATGGCCAACAGATGCATGAAAAGATGCTCAACATTACTAATCATCAGGGAAATGCAAATAAAACCTACAATGAGATGTCACTTTACACCTCTCAGAATGGCTAATATCAAAAGACAAATAACAAAGGTTGACAAAGACTTG
Source organism: Crocuta crocuta (assembly GCF_008692635.1). Lineage (NCBI taxonomy): Eukaryota > Metazoa > Chordata > Mammalia > Carnivora > Hyaenidae > Crocuta > Crocuta crocuta. Next base: position 6,190,035 of record NW_027533089.1, on the reverse strand, counting down.
GAGAAAAAGTAACCCTAATATACTGTTGGTAGGAATGTAAATTGGTGTGGCCCCTCTGGGGAACACTATGGAAATTTCTCAAAAAATTAAAAATAGAAAAACCATATGCTCCAGAAATTAACATGAAAACCCTAATTCAAAAGGATATATGCACCCCTAAAAACATTGTTTATAATAGCTAAGATATGGAAGCACAATATAAGTGTCATCCATTCAATAGATGAATGGATCAAGAAATGTGAGATCTGTTATATACACAATGGAATATTACTTAACCATAATAAAGAATCTTGGCATTTGGACAAAATGGATGGACCTGGAGGGTGTTTTGTTAAGTGAAACAAGTCATACAGAGAAAGACAAAAAACAGATGATTTCACTTATATGTGGAATCTAAAAAAAAATAGAGACAAAAAACCCCAGACTCTTAAATATAGACTACTAACAGCTGGTTGCCAGAGGGAAGGTAATTGGGGTGAATGGGCAAAATAAGTCAATGTGAGTGGGAGGTACAGACTTCCATTTATGGAATGAATAAGCCACAGGAATGAAAGGTACAGCACAGGGAATATAATCAATAATAGTGTAATAACATTATATGGTAATGAATGGTAGCTACAATTGTGGTGAGCATAACATAACATTTAGAGAAGTTGAATCACTATGTTGTACACTTAAAACTAATGCAACATTGTGTGTTAACTATACTTCAGTAAAAATATATGCAAAAGCTAGAATTATCAATATATCATTAGATTATGATTTCGAGGAAGGCAAAGCAAAGTAGGTATGTAATTTTGGTGTCACTTTTGTTATTTGGAATTTATAAAACTTCAATATGAGTTACAAAGCAGAAATTATAAAAGCAGTTAATACTACTAAATTTGTCAGCACGTTATAACTCTGATTTTCAAGGAATTTGGAATGAGAGATCCTGAAGTTTATATCCTGGCTGTGACACTTGACTTTGTACCCAGGACAAGTTACCTAAGACTTTTGAGACTTTTCTCATCTCTAACACAGTTAAAAGAATATACCTCATAGGGCTATGGATAGACTTAAATTAGATAACAAATTTAAAGGGTTTATTAAGTTTCAATATATGTTAGTGTCTCTCCCTTTTCCCTTTACTCTTTAATGTGATCTATTTTGGGGTAAGATTAAACTAAACATTTGGCTTGATTTATTTCTATAAAGTAAACTTAGATGAAGCAAATGTTCATTTACTCTCAGTCTCCATATGTAGATGGTGTTGGGTTTGGAAGCTCTTCAGGAAATGCAAAAGGATACCCAAGAAAGGAAGTTTTCTAGCTTGCATTGGCTGTAAATCATAAATTGAGGACAGACCTTAGTGACTATTCAGTCTAACAGTTTCATTTTATCAAGCAGAATGTAACAGAGAAAGAATCAATGTGCTGAAATTATATAGAACAATGCCTCTCACACTCTGAGATATACATGCATATGTAGGATCTAGTTAAAATGCAGATTCTAATTGATTCTGTTGATCTGGGTAGAACCTGCAATTTTGCATTTCTCACAAGCTTTCATGTGAGGTCAATGCTGCTGCTCTGTGGACCACCCTGGGAGTTCCAAGGACATAAATGCTGATGGCAAAACAAACTCTAGAGGCTGAATTTCTACTAGATATTCAATGTGCTTTCTATGCCACAAGTTAGGCAACTCTCCATGGAAGCAAACAAGAGTTGTTTCCAGAATAAAATAAGGCATACAATGATGTGGTTTATGGTACAGGGAAGAATATAATTTATATTGATGTATACTATTCTTAGTTTATTATTAGAGTTCAGATGGCAACTCTATTTATTTAAATCCAAATTAAATTGATCAAAACACTCATTAGCGGGGAGAGGATTCTGAATTATACTACATCAAAGTTTCCCTTTGGTGCCTTTCTGCCAACCTCCCTGCCAAACTTGGAAATTTATCTCTAAGTGTTTCAAATGAAAAAGAAAAGTTTTCAAAGCACCTTCTTTTTGCCATAACTATCACTGGGATTTAGAACATATATATATAGGGGCAAAATCCATACTAAAACCCTTGAAAATAAGGCATTCATTTGTTGGGTTTGGATTCAGTGGTATTAGTTTTATTAGGCAATATTCTTTTCCCAAATACTTCTTGCTTCTGGGATTTGAATAAGGCTCTTATATCCTTGGGCTTAATTGCCCTGTCTCTTCTCACACTAATTATTAAAAAAATAAACACTTAAATTTGTTCTTTAAGGGCTAAATTCTTAGATTTATGGATTCAATAAAAAACAGTGCCTCTTCAATTTTTCAGGACTTGTGCTGATTTATATGGGCTTTGCTGGCACAAAAATTAGATTAAAAATTTTTATTGAATCTTGTCTGAAATGCTTAAACTTGAAGGGAGACTTCCAGAGAGAATTCATTCTCCCAATTCTCTCATTGGATTTGGTGTTAGCAACACAGAATATGTAAGCATTGACAAGGCCATTGGTTTATCTCTGGATGTACCCAGTCTACCCAGCCCATTATGGAAAGAGATTTCTTATCCTATACATAATCTCACTAGAATTGAATGTTCTCCTTGGTGTTTCAAGATGTTTCAGGCTGATTAACATCTATGAAGGGGTTTAAAATTTCCAGGATCCTAGTGGTTGAGCCAAACTCTTTCCAACATAGTCATCAATAAAATAATTATTGGCTCAATAGCAAAAGCTCCCACAAGCAATTCAATTAAAAATGAGCAGAGGACCCAATAAGTATTTTTCCAGAGAAGACATACAGTTCTTTGGAAACATCTGTTGATACAAATGATCAACAAACACATGAAAAAATGCTCAACGTCATAAATCATCAGGCAAATGCAAATCCAAACCACAGGGAGATATCACCTTACACCTGTTAGAATGGCTAAAATTAAAAAGACAACTAACAAGTGTTGGTGAAGATGTAGAGAAAAAGAGACTCTTGTGCACTGTTGGTAGGAGTGTAGATTGGTATAACCACTGTGGAAAAGAGGATGGAGTTTCTTTAAAAAAATAAAGTTAAAAATACCATATGATCCAATAAGTCCACTACGGAGTATTCACCCAAAGAAAACAAAAACACTAATTCCAAAAGGTATATGCACCTCTATGTTAATTGCAGCATTATTTACAATAGCTAAGAAATGGAAGCAAATTGTATCCATTGATAAACAAATCAATAAGGAAGATGTCACTCACACACACACACACACACACACACACACACACACAGAGGAATGCTATGTAGTCATAAAAAGGATGAGATCTTGCCTCTTGAAATAACATGTATAAACCTAGAGGATATGATGCTAAGTGAAATAAGGCAGACTGGGAAAGATAAATACCTTATGATTTCACTCCTATATAAAATATAAAAAAAAAAACCAAATGAATGAACAAACAAACAAAAAGCAGAATCAGACATATAAATACAGAGAACTGGTGGTTGTCAGAAGAGGTGGTTGAAGATGGGCAAAATGAGTGGAGTGAAAGATACAGATTTCCAGTTATAGAATGAATAAGTCAGGGGAATAAAAAAAAGAGCATAGAGAATACAGTCATTGATGCTGTGATAGTGTTGCAGGGTGACAGATGGTAGCTACACGTGTGGGGAGCACAGCATAATGTATAGAGGGGTTGAGTCACTATGTTGTATACCTGCAACTAATGTAACGTATGTCAACTCTAAGCAAAAATTTTTAAAAAGAATCCTTGAGAGGCATCTTTAGTGGATTCAGAATAACTTGTTTGTCAGAGTTTAAAATTCAAATTTCTGGGTTGCAGCTTCCTGCAGCTTTAATCATATCCTTTCTCTTTTTGGTCATGATTTTCTTCAGTTGAGCTCAGTTTGGTCTCCAGAAGTCCAGTAGTGTTTCACGCACCTGGATGAACACTGAATCAGGAGGACAATTAAATAGCCGAGAACAACGAAGTCAAGGAACTCTGTCTTTCTTCTTTGTTTCAATTCAGGAATTCTTCCAGGCTTTGCTTGCAGGATGATCAAAAACCCTTTGGTTTTTACCCTCCAGTTGCAGGCTACCAGCAAAGTGTGGAATTGGTTTCATTACCTTGTGAGATTGCTGGTGATGGTGACTCATGCAGGGATAGTTATTTGCTTCCTGTGATTTTCCTGCCATGCAGGTGGTTGGTTATATATAAAAAAAATTTTTTAAGAAGTTATTTTCAGATCTGTCTTGAAATAATATCACCTCTGTTGGGTTGCTTAAGGTAATAGGACACTGAAGGATGAGGAGTAGGGAGGCTTGGTCTTGCATCAGTGGCAGTAAAAAGGTGTTAAAATGACAGTGTGTATGTTAGACGAGTTATATATAGAATATAACACTATGATTGCTTATGGCTAAAAAATTTAAACATGGAAATAGCATAATTATCTAGTTGGGTGAATTGATAGATGGTAGTGGTTTTATTAATATGATTTTGAATAATATTTTAACAGTAAAGAAGTTTTACTACAAAAATTATTAAGCAGAAATATCGATACCTATTCCACACACCCTCAATTCCAGTCTTCTCTCATCCATTAAAGTGAGGACTAGATATTTGGAAAACTTATTTTTGACAGGTAAATTGTACATCGTACTTTTGAGGTATAGGTGTTAAATGAATTTTGAATATTAAAACATTGCCAAAATACTTGTATATCCATACTACTAGTGAGTCAGAATTTTTTTTTTAAATCCATCCCCACTTGTCGAATGGATAGGTTTTTCATCCTGGCACAAATTAAATGTCTCATTTCCTAATTTCTGAACTTGTTAATTTAGGAAATGCACACTGAGCTCAGCTGTCCTGTAAATTTAATCAATCAACAAATGCTCCTTTTGAGTCATGCTTCCTTAAAACTACCAGTGAGGCACCATGGGGAAGCTGGCTTCTGGAGAGGACAGCAAGATCTTTAGATCTTGTTCTGCTAGTATCTCTCTCTCCACCCAGCCAGGAAGCACTGGCAGCTACTGGGGTTCAAGATGAAGGACTGAGAGGCCATTAAGAATCGGGCAACATCTTCCTCATGGTCATTGTCCTGGAGATCATCTGAGAAACAATAGAACAAGTTCACTGCCTGGTTCAACAGCCTGTCCGCTGCCCTGAACTTGCTGCTTTTCTTTTCCAATTCATTTTTATGCTTAGATTTATTACCATGTAAAACTGCAACTATCAGAAGAAGCACAGATTCACTCTGAGAGGATATTAGTGAGTTAATCTCATGAAATATCATGACTCCCATACACTTATTTTTCCAGCTGTTATCAACTGCGTATTTCGTATCAAGGAGGATAGGATTATGCTGGAGATCCAGTTGGTCCTGTTGTCAATGTTTCCTATGTTTGATTCTATTATCTTTTTAATTTCATGGTAGGGGCGACTCAGAACAAGATGTAGGGAAGGGTGACATGATCTATATTCTTAAATTAAGAACCCGCTTCTAATGATCAATATCTGCAACGAAGGTATAGTTTTATTCTTTCACTTTAAATATAGATCAGGCAGCACTTCTAACAATATTTTCCATTAAGTATTTAATTATGCTTTTTATTTAAAGCTTGAAATGAATGACCTATTTATAGACGAAAATACATAACATTTTTTTTACTGAATTTGAAAGCTGTTGGGAGGAGGCAGGATATTGAGAGCTAAAGTTTATATACTTCAGTGAATTTTAGGTAAATGATAGGGTATACATGGTCTTTTAAATATTCGTTGGATTTGATTTCCAAAGAACATCCTACCTATAATGAGATGATTATTTCACTATGGTAAGAACTTAGGGAAGGGAGCTTTAGCACTCAGTGAAAGTTGCAAATCTATGCTTGTTTTCGGGGACAGATTAAAACCATCCTACAGGCTGAGTTAAGACAAATGTTTTATGTTCATTTTGTCTTTATGAATTTAAAGAAGGTTGCCACCCACCATATAAATCATAAAAAATCTTATAAAGAAACAAGAAAGATACCTTTTTAATTCCCCAATTAACATTTATTAAGCACTCTCTACATCCCATGCACTGTACTAAGTGAAAGTGCTCTAGCTCATTTAATTTTTTACTGTTTAATACCATCTCACATTATTCTAACTTCTCTCTTCACTGCTGTTCTATGAGCTCTGGGCCCTGAAAAATGTCTCTTGGACTAGATCATATTTACTTGCTTGACCATTGAGGAGATTTTTGTTTGCACTTGCCCTCAGCTTTCCTATTCCTCTTTCTAGCTGACTATCCATGGGACCTGAATATCACCTGCATTCATGGTGCTGATAATGCATGTGTCTATTCCTTTTGGGAAGAGATTATATATTTCTGGTGTGACTATTGTGCTGCCACAGAAAAAAAATGAGACCTATGATTCACGGGAACTATCATCATAATGAACTAACAATAGATTCTCTCTAGACCTCTATACATGTTAAATTCAACTTTTTTTTTCTGAAACAAGTGCTCTGTATTTGTTAAATAATAACACTTTTAGTCCCATTAAACTGTCTAAATGAAATGGACTAGAGATGAAGGCTTACTTCATTGCATTTATTAGCAAAAGGAAGGTGCTTCCTTTGAAGCCACTTATTTTTTAGTGTTTCCAGTGAATATCTGTCTTGGACTATCCTAAGTAAAAGTGGGCACCAAGCAGGAAAAAATTATCTAAGATTTTCTTGTATGTTCCTAATTTCTTTGACTATTTGGTTGGCAGTGCATAGAGTACCAGGAGTTCTGTAAATTGTCAAAATTAATTTTTTCTTTCTAACAGCAATCATTTGAGGATTCCTGAGAATTCTTATGGTCTTTGGTTAGATTAACAGACAACACGGTAACTCAAGACATTTTCAAATATACATGCTGATCTGTGAATATTGAAGAGAATTTGAGAAGTATAATCTATCAATTATTTGTATCTGATGACAGCTTGAGTTCAGAAGAAAAAGAAGAGCTCTTGGCAACTGTCAAACTGGGGAGATGTTGGCAGTGTAGAGGACATCCTATCTCAATATCCTCCTGCCTTTTACCTTTCTCCAAAGCCCCTCAATGAAATGGTTTGATCCCCCCACCAAAAAAAGAGAGAAAAAGAAGAAAAAATTGAAAATAATCGCCATATTCTAGTAAGAGAACAGCTTGTGTGTTACAGAAAGAATTTAAAACAAAATCTTCTCCCAGCCCAGAAAACTTCCCCATAAAAGGTAATAATGAAAGAAAATAATTTTATTACTAAAAAGCACTAAACCACAATGTGATGCATTCACAGACAATCTGATTAAGGGATTGCAAAGATAAAGAAATCACATCCCCTTGCCTAGCCAAGCAGATATAACCCATTAACAATAACTATCATAAGTAAAAGACCCCACCATTTATCATACACAGTTCATCTTAACTTTACCCAGTTATTGTAATGACTATATATGTTAGTTAGTTGGCTTTATCTGGAGAATAAACTCATTTCTTTATGACAAGTTAGTTTTCACTTGGAACAGGTGCCCACTGAAGTTAGACTCCCACTCTAACACGGGATAGGAAGATAGGGGTGTTTACATATAAACATCCCTTGGTGTTTATATTTCAAAGAGACGGCTCCCAGGTTCTTCAGAAAGATATTCCTAAATCAGAAGGCTGACAAGAGACCAGCTGACCAAAGGCCTGTCTAGTATTCAAATGGATTATATGCATTTCAAAGAGATGAGAAAGTACTAACAAGGAGAAATTTTCTAAAGCAAATACTCTGAGAAAAGGGAGGGGAGGGAAATTTCTTATTTTCAACATGGAGAATTAAACCTTTATTTTTAATTTGGTTTTGCTTGTACATGAGCAACTCTGCAGAAAAAAATCATTTGGTTTCACAATTATCTGCTAATATGACCTCCTGTGTAAATGTTTATCTCTGGGTATTGAGACTATGTGCAATATTATATAACTGTAACTGTGATGAATGTATCCTATGGGTTGAGTTTCCTGGAAATTTGTGATTCCTTCTGTAGCAGTCTTCCTCTGCATGCTGTAAGGGAATAAAGTTGCTTGGGAGACAAAGGATCTGGCTTATATATTTAGGTAGGCGCTATGGCCTTTGGTTATAACTCAGTGGCATGCCCAAATTTTGGCCTCCTTTAATTAAGTTATAGAGCTAATAATTTTTCCTTTGGCTTTTATCTCAATTTAGTTACTATTAATGTAGGTATTTTCACAGTTTCCAGAAAGCTCTTCTTGCTCTTATCTACAACATTGGCTTTCAGCACTAGCTACATATTATACTCATCCATGGATCTTTTATAAAGAAACAGTGTCTGAGAATCCGTTTTCAGATATCCCAATTCAGTTGATTTGTGGTAGGACTCAGGCATCAACATTTTATTTATTTATTTATTTTTAAATGCCTTATTTATTTCTGAGAAACAGTGAGAGACAGTGTGAGCAGGGGAGGGTCAGAGAGAGAGGGAGATACAGAATCTGAAAGAGGCTCTAGGCTCTGAGCTGGCAGTCAGCACAGAGCCCAAAGCGGGGCTCGAACCAACAAACCGCGAGATCATGACCTGAGCCGAAGTCGGAGGCTTAACTGACTGAGCCATCCTGGCACCCCAGGCATCAACATTTAAAAAATTCTTTATTGTGCAGCTGCGATTTAGAGCCACTGATCCAAAAACAATGATGAGTCTAATAAGCCAATCTCCAACACTAATTACCCTGTCTGGTATTTGGCCTCATGCTCATCTGTTTAAAATGGTAGAGACTTCCACTCTATTGGACCCTTCATATAATGGAGGGACACCTTTTTGAGTAAACCATGTTATCACTATCACCATCATCACCATCACCAATGACCATAAGCTACTCTTTTGAATCCTTGGTACCTTGCACAGAACCTGGCATGCACGAGCACTTGATAAATCTTTATTGCACGAATGACAAATACCTATTATTGAGCAGTATGTGAGACTCAAAGAGGCAGAATATTCAGTTATTCCATGTAAAGAAAGGGGTTTTTTTTTTTCCTGAAATTCCAACTCTAGGGACATAGGATCATAATAAAATTCAAGTACATGATTATTTGCTGCTGAGAATAATTAAGGTGTGATCATAGTAAGCTTTTAGGCATTAGAAAAGGGGGAAAAACTCAAAGCCAAAGACATTTGAGTGGTAATTAATTCCTGGATTTTCAAACATTTTAGTTATGAGATATCAATAAAATCTTTTCTGCTCTAGCCTATTGATCTCTCTACTGAGAGGGGGAAAAAACCCACCCAGATGCTCTGTGAATTATCACAATTTCTTGACTTGGGTGGGAGGATGATAGAGAGGAAAATAGATAAAGTAGAAAAATTGAGAAAGATCATATCTTTAGGGGTGAGGGGGAGAAAGTAAAAGTAAGTGTAGGAGGACAGGAGGAAATTGATTGAGCTTTTCCCCTTCAGACAAGGAGAGTTAGAATAGGGAGTGTTTCTTTATATACAAGCATGATATTGTGTTAGCTTAAAAGACATTTAACAATAATTTTGGAGCTTAGTATCTTCTTTGACATGTATCTTGTACCTTTGGGAAATGTGCTTCCTGGGGCTCCCCTCCCTGCAGCCTATAGAAGCCCCGATCTTCTGTAAACAGCAATCTTTTTTACTTTGGAGGACAGACATTTAACCAGAAATTTACCTAAGGATGATCCAAAGATTTATAGTTCTCAAAATGTTCCATATTCAAAAAAGACCTTATGGTCAGGTAAGCTTAAAATGCTGTGTACTATAGCCCCATGCATATTAGCATATTAAATACCTTAATAAACCTGTAATAAGGAGATCTGTAGAAACTTAGCTAAGCATTCCCCACATTTATTAAAGCAAAGAATGCTTTACACTAACTTCCTAATAGCCTGTTGAGCTAGAGATCAGTATTGTATGTTTTAGGTATTACTGCGTTACCCTACTTTACCTGCATTGCATTTTCCATGCTGTTATCTTAGTTTAATTACCATAGACCTTTATTCGTTTGTGTTACTGAAGCCCTGAGAAAGAGAGGTAAGAAGGTGGATTCAGGTAAATCGGTGGGGAAAAAGAGAAAGGTGAGGCTTATAAAGGGTCAAAAGAGATCTGGAACCAAGATGGTGTTAAAGCAGAAATGCAACTAAGGTACATTATGGCTGGTCAGGGGCTTTTCACATTCATCATCTCATTCAGAGAGAAGGAGGAATATGGTGGCGTAGGAGGATCCTGAGCTCACTTCATCCCACAGGCACACCAGGATAACAGTATCTATGCAACTAACTCTGAAAATGACATGAACACTGACAGAACAGAACTTCCACCGTGAATTGTAGAGAGAAAGCCACATTGAAAAGGGTAAGAGGTGCAGAGATGCAGTTAGGAACAAATACCCTGGCAAAACTAACCACAAATGGGGTTGGAGATGGGATACCACAAGCACAGAGAAGTGAAAGGATCAGACTTCACACCAGGCACTACTGGCACTGGGGATCCACAATGGGAAAATGAGTCCCTAGAACATCTGGTTTTGAAAACCAATGGGGCTTAACTCCAGAGTGATAGGAAACTGAGTCCCCACCCGTAAAGAGCCAGCATATGTATAATAAATAACTTGGCCCAAGTTTCACAGCTCAGAAGCAGAAGTTTGAAAAGTACCTGGGGTATATGTGAAGATTTATTGACTAATCTTAGAACATGTGCTCAGGGAAAGGGATCTTTGGGAAATTTCTCTAGGAACAAAAGTGTTGGCAGGTGCCATTTCTCTTCCCCTCCTCCAGCCAACATAGCTGGACCCTTCTGGAAGGTAATTTTAATACTCTCCATCTACTGCAAGCTCCACGTTAGCATTCCCCTACAGACCAGCCCCATACAACTCACTTACTTTGCCAAGCATCCTCAAAATCTGCTCCTGCTTCTCCACACTCTGCAAGAAAACTTGACATAGGCTTGTGGCACTTCAAAATGACTCCCTGGAAGGGAGGGGGAGTTAACCCCACACACCAGAGTGCCTGCAGTTCCAGCAATCTGGCTGCTTAGCTGGCTACTCAAGGAAGCAAGCCCTGCCTTCTGGTAAGCCCACAACTGTGGGGGAGAGGCTATTTGCAAAAAGCTAGGCTAACTGCCTGCATGCCTACTAAATAGCCCATGGCAGCCTCAGACAAACCTCTCAACAATACAGGGCTCCAAATCCTGCACAGTGTACCCACAGCAGCAAAGTGAGTCACTGTAGGCAGCTGGGGTGAAGACAATCATGCTTTAGCCATCACACTGGAGTGCATGCAGCTCACACAAGGGACACCCCTGGAGTCCCTGTTTCTGGTGTATAGGGGAGATGGTGCTACAGGACACCACAAGACTTCTTCCAAACAAGGCCACTACTTTTAAGACCAGGAGACACAGCAGATCTACTTAATATATAGAGACAAAGATAGACAGAAGAGATGGAGGAATATGTCCTAAACGAAAGAACAAGACAAAAATCACAGAAAAAGACCTAGATATAACAAGGATAAACGATATACCTGATAAAGATTTTAAAGGAATGATCATAAAGATACTCACTGGACTTGAGAAGAGAGTGGATGAGGACGGTAAGAGAGAACTTCGCAAGAGATAGGAAATCTAAAGAATCAGTCTGAGCCAAAGAATTCAGTAACTGAAATGAAATAACACTAGGAGGAACCAACAGCATATTAGAGGATGCGGAATAGAGGAGCAACCTGGAAGACAGTAATGGGAAGCAACAAAGCTGAATCAAAATATAATGAAATATGAGAGGAGATTAAGAGAACTCATCGGGGCACCTGGGTGGTTCATTCTGTTAAGCCTCCGACTTTAGCTCAGGTCACGATCTCGTGGTTTGCGAGTTCGAGCCCCGCGTCGGGCTCTGTGCTGACGGCTCAGAGCCTGGAGCCTGCTTCAGATTCTGTGTCTCCCTCTCTCTCTGCCCCTCCCCTGCTCATGCTCTGTCTCTGTCTCTCTCAAAAATAAATAAACATTTAAAAAAAAAAGAGAACTCATCAACATCATCAAGCATAACATTCACATTTTAGGGATCCCAGAAGGAAAAGAGAAGGAGGTAGAAAACTTATTTGAAGAAATAATAGTTGAAAACTTCCTAATCTGGGAAAGGCAACAGACATCCCGGTACAGGAAGCACATAGAGCTCCAAACAAGATGAATCTAAGGAGGTCTACACCACAATATATAATAATAATGGCAGTAAGTAATAATAGAGAATTTAAAAAGCAGCAAAAGAAAAGTACAAACAAGTGAAACTAGAAGGTTTTCAGCTGAGTTTTCAACAGAAATTTTGCAGGCCAGAAGGGAGTGGCAGGACATATTCAAAGAGCTGAAAGGGAAAAACAACTCCTAAAACAAAGAATACTCTACCCAGCAAGACTATCATTCACAATAGAAGGAGAGATAAAGACTCTCCTAGACAAACAAGAGTTAAAAGTGTTATCCCTTCTAGACCAGGCTCATAGAAATGTTAAAGGGTAGTCATTAGGTGGAAAGAAACAGGCATAAGTAGAAGAAAAGTGCGAAAGGAAAGTATTTCACTCCTAAAAGCAAACATAATGAAAAGGTAGTAGATTAATATCTTTTAAAGTCAGAATGGAGGTTAACACAAAAGTAGTAAAATCAATTATATCTATAAAAATTAGTCAAGGAATACACAAAATAAAAAAGATGTAAAATAGGACATGCAATAACAAAATATGGAGGAGGGGGTAAAAATGGAATACTTTTAGAATGTGTTCAAACTTAGCAATAATCAATTTAATATAGAAAGCTATACACATAAGATGTTAAATATGGGCCCAATGGTAACCACACATGCACACACAAAACCCTATTGTGAGAACACACACACTAAAAGTATAAAACAAAACATAAAACAAACAAAAACCTATAATAGATGCACAAAAAATGAAAAAGAATCCAAGCATAGCACTAAAGAAAGCCATCAGATCAGAAGGGAAGACAGCAAGAGAAGTAAGGAATAGAGAACAACTACAAAAACAATGAAAAAAAAAAACACAACAGTGAACAAAATGACAATAAATATATAACTGTCAATAGTTACTTTCAATGTATATGGACTAAATACTCCAGTCAAAACACATAGTGATAGGATGTATATTAAAAAAAAAAAAAAAAAGCAAGATCCATCTATATTCTGCCTACAAGATAGTCACTACAGATTTAAAGACACATAGAGGGGCACCTGGGTGGCTCAGTCGGTTGAGCACTGTCTTCAGCTCAGGTCATGATCTCACAATTCGTGGGCTCAAGCCCCACATCAGGTTCTGTGCTGACAGCTCAGAGCCTGGAACCTGTTTCAGATTCTGTATCTCCCTCTCTCTCTGCCCATCCCCCACTTGTGCTCTGTCTCTCTCTGTAAAAAAGAAAAAAGAAAAAAAAAAAGACACATAGAAACTGAAAGTGAAGGGGTAGAAAACATACCATACAAATGGAAGTGGGGTGGAGCTGGTGGTGGGGGAAGCCAGGGTAGCAATATTGATATCAGATAAAATAGACTTTAAAACAAATGGTGTAATAGGAGACAAAGAAGGGCATTACATAATGATAAAGGGATCTATCCAACAAAAGGATCTAACAATTATAAATATCTATACACCTAACACAAACACCAAAAACAAAGCAAATATTAACAGATACAGAGTGAGAAACTGAGAATAATATATTAGTAAGGGATTTTTATCACTTCACTTAAGTCAACGGATAAATCATCCAGACAGAAGTCAGCAAGGAACCAGTGGCTTTGAAGAAATATTAGACCAGTGGCCCTAACAGATATATACAGAACAGTCCATCCCAAAACAGCTGAATGCAAATTCTTTAAGTGCACATGGAACATTCTTCAGGACAGATCACATATTAGGCAGCAAAACAGCTCAATAAATTTAAGAAGATTGAAATCATATCAAGCATCTTTTCCACCTACAACAATATGAAACCAGAAATCAATTATAATAAAAAATCTATACATAACACAAACACATGGAAACTAAACAACATGTTATTAAATAATAAATGTGTCAACCAAGAAATGAAAGAGGAAATAAAAAAACACATGGGTACAAATGAGAATGAAAACATAACAATCCAAAATGTTTGGGACACAGTGAAAGTAGTTTAAGAGGGAAGTTCATAGCCATACAGGCCTACCTCAAGAAACAAGACAAATGTCAAATAAACCACTTAAACTTGTACTTAAAGAAGTTACAAAAAGAACAAATAAACCTCAAAGCTAGAAGGAAGGGAATAAAGATTACAACAGAAATAAAATAGAGACAAAAGATGTAGGAAAAAAAACTTCAGTGAAACAAAGAGCTGGTCCTCTGAAAAGAGACACAAAATTAAACCTTTAGGCAGACTATTAAAAACCTCAAAATCAGAAATGGAGGAGAAATAACATCTAACTCCATAAATACAAGGGATTATAAAAGAATGTTATGAAATATCATATGCCAACAAATTACCCTAAAATAAAGGGATAATTCCTAGTAACATACAATCTTCCAAAACTGAATCGGGACAAATAGATTTCCTGAATAGACTGATTACTAGTAGTAAACTGGAATCATTAATCAAAAACTTCCAACAAATAGAAGTTCGGGACCAGATAGCTTCACAGGTGCATTGTACCAAATTTTTAATGTTAACACCTATTCTTCTCAACCTATTCTGAAGAGTAGAAGGAAACCTTTCAAATTCATTCCCTGAAGTCAACATTACCCTGATAGCAAAACCAAATAAAGCTACTACAAAAGAAGGAAACTATATCTTGATGAACATAGATGCAGAAGTCCTCAACAAAATATTGGCACTCTGAATTCAATAGTACATTTTAGACAGTCATTCACCACAGTCAAATGGAATTTATTCCATGGATGCAAGTGTGGTTCAATATTTGCAAATCAATGTGATACATTACATTAACAAAAGGAAAGATAAAAACTACATGATCAGCTCAATAGGTGCAGAAATGTATTTGAAAAAGTTCAACATCCATTCATCATAAAAACTCAACAACATGGGTTTAGAGGAAACATACCTCAACATCATAAAGGCCAGATATGAAAATAAAAGCACTCACAGGTATCACCATACTCAATGGTGTAAAACTGAAAGCTCTTCCTATTAGAAGAAAAACAAAATAAAAATGTCCATGCTCACCACTTTTAGTCAACATACTACTGGCAGTCCTAGTCACAGCAATCACACAAGGAAAAGAAAAGGCATTCAAATTGGTAAGGAAGAAGTGCAGATGACATGATCCCATATATAGAAAACCATTAAAAACTCCACCAAAACTATTAGAATTGATAAATTCAGTAAAGTTGCAAGATACAAAACCAATATCAAGGAAACTATCACATTTCTATGCACTAACAAAGTAGCATAAAGGAAAATTAAGAAAACAATTCTATTTACAATTTCACTAAAGAGAATAAAATTCCTAGGAATAGATTTAACCAAGGAGGTGAAAGATCCATACTCTGAAAACTGTAGGAGAGACATTGATGAAAGAAGTTGGTGATGACACAAAAATTGGAAAGATGTACCTTGTTTGCGGATTGAAAGAATATTGTTCAAACGTCCACATTACCCAAAGCAATCTTCAAATTTAGTGCATTGCTTATTAAAATACCCACAGAATTTTTCATAGAATTAGAACAAATAATCCTAAGATTTACATGGATCCACAACGATCCTAAATACTCAAAGCAATCTTGAGAAAGAAGAACAAAGTTTAAGGTATCATAATCTTAGATTTCATAACATAGTACAAAGTTATAGTAATCAAAACACTATGCTACTAGCACAAAAACAGACACATAGATCAATAGAACAGAGTAGAGAGCCCAGAAATAAACCTACACTTGTATGGCAAATTAATCCATGACAAAGGACGCAATAATATACAATGAAGAAAAGACAGTATTTTCAATAAATTTTGTTGAGAGAACTGGACAGCTACATAGAAAAAATAAAACTGGGCCACTTTCTTATATCATACACAAACTCAAAATGGATTAAAGACCTAAATATGAAAACTGAAGCCATAAAATTCCTAAAACATAGGCAATAATCCCTTGGACATCAACCTTAGCAATATTTTTCTAAATGTCTCCTCAGGTAAGGGAAACAAATCAAAATTAAACTATTAGGACTATACCAAAATAACAGCTTTTGTACAGCAAAGGGAACTAACAAAATTAAAAGGCAACCTGTGAATTGAAGATATTTTCAAATGATATATCTGAAAAGGGATTAATATCCAAAATATGTAAAGAACATGTACAGCTCAACACAAAAATTTCCCAAGTAATTAAATTAAAAAAGGGTCAGATGGGGCACCTGGGTGGCTCAGTCGGTTAAGCGTTCGACTTTGGCTCAGGTCATGATCTCACAGTTCGTGGGTTCGAGCCCCGCGTCGGGCTCTGTGCTGACAGCTAGCTCAGAGCCTGGAGGCTGTTTCAAATTCTGTGTCTCCCTCTCTCTCTGACCCTCCCCTGCTTATGCTGGCTGGCTGGCTGGCTCTCTCTCTCTCTCTCTCTTAATCTCTCTCTTTTTTTTCTCTCTCAGATATAAATAAAACATTAAAAAAATTAAAACATGGTCAGATGTCCTGAATAGATGTTTTTCAAAAGAAGGCACACAGTTGGCCACATGAAAAGATGCTTAACATCACTCATCAGGGAAATGAAAATCAAAGCCATAAGGAGCTATCACTTCACACCAGTCAGAATGGATAGTTATTAAAAAGACATGATAGGAGGAAGAAGTGGGGGGTGGTGGTGAGGGTTGGGGGACAGAGGTGGGGGTTGGGGTGGAGCAGAGGCAGAGGGGGCACCCTCACCCACAGTTGGTGGGAATGTAAATTGGTGATGCCACTGTGGAAAACACTACAGAAGCTTCTCAAAATATTAAAAATAGAAATACTGTATGGTCTAATAATTCTACTACTGGGTATTTACCCAAAGAAAACAAAAATACCAATCTCAAAAGATATACGCATCCCTGTTTACTGCAGCATTATCTACAACAACTAGCCTAAGTGACCATCAATATATGAATGGATAATGAAGATGTGGTGCACACACACATACACACACACGTGAATAGAAGCCATAAAAAGGAATAAGATCTTGCCATGTAAGACCACATGGATGGACATAGAGGGTGTAATGCTAAGTGAAACAAGTCAGAGAAAGGCAAATACCATATGATTTCACTGGAACAAAACAAACGAACAAACACAACCCAAACAGATTCTTAAATACAGAGAACAAACTAGTGGTTGCCAAAAGGGGGTGGGTGGGTGGGGGGATGGGTGAAATAGATAAAGGGGATTAAGAAGTACCAACTTTCAGTTATAAAATAAATCCATCATGGAAATGAAAAGTACAACATAAAGAATATAGTCAATAGTATTGTAATAATGTCATATGGTGACAGGTAGAGACTATATTACTATGGTAAGCATTGATTAACAATGAATTGTCAAATCAATATGTGTACAATTGAAACTAATAAATTATATGTTAGTTATACTTTCATCAAAAAGTTAAAAAATAAAGTAATTTAGGGAGAATGAAAGAATGAAAGAATAGGTTGCTCAGATCACTGGAAGTTTGTGATTTGAGAGTTCCTATTCTACACATGATCAGCTGCAATCTAGTCTTTAGATACAGCATACTTAAAATAATTGGGATGAATGTGAGTTTAGCTTGATCGAAGAAATTTTCAAGAAGATTTAATACAGAGAAAGAAATGTCAAGTTCTTTATGACAGTTTTAGAAAAATTGTTTAGAACATGGTTATGACCCACATTTCATTTTTTAAAATTCCTGTTTAGATAATATCTTTCTTTTTCTCAGCTACCTTCAACTAATGAGATTTCTCTGGTTATAACTAGAGAGGCTTTCATCACTATACCACATTGGGAAAAATAAATATCAACAGAAGAAGTGGATGGGGAGGATTTATGAGATGTGCAATAATTCCAGCAGCATGAATATGATTTCCAGAGTGTTTTCATATGGATTAAGAATCTAATTTGGTATAGTTTGGGCAGCTGTAATTATCTTAGTTTCCAGATAAAGGAAGTTAAGTGATTTGCCCAAGATCACACTGCTAGGAGAACATGAAGTATGTCTCAGTTTTTCTGACTCCAAATTCTATTTTTATTCCAATACATGTGCTGTTTACTTTATTAGTTCTTTGACTTCTAAAACTAAATTCATATTTAAAATTTATAGAAAAATTATCAGTTAACATCTAATAGCTGATGATGATGGAGAACGAATGGTGTTGCAGGCCTTGTTTAAGTCTTCATACAAACTGTCTCATTCCATCCTCACAATATTCCTATGGATAAAACACTATGTTCTCCTCATTTTAGGATGAGGAACCAAGGTTTGGAGAAATTGGTGGATCTGGAATTGGGATTTGGGTCTATTTGTTCCTGGAACCATGCTTGTGGCCACAAAACCACTTGTATTAATTTTCTATTGCATCCGTAATAAATACCACAATTTCAGTGGCTTTAAACAACACAAATATTTTTAGTATATGTGCTGCTGAAGAGGGCACCACAAATATTTTTAAAAGTTTATTTATTTTTGAGAGAGCAAGCAGGAGTGGGTGAGGAGCAGAGAGAGAGAGAGAGAGAGAGAGAGAGCAAGCACATGCAAGTGGGAGAATCCCAAGCAGTCAGCACTCTCAGTGCCGAGCCCAAGGAGGAACTCTATCTCATGACCTGAGCTGATATCAAGAGTTGGACACTTAGCTGACTGAGCCACCCAGGCACCCCAAAACAACACAAATTTTTATCTTACCGTTCTAAAGGTCAGAAGTCCAACATGAATATCACTGAGCTGAAGTTAAGGTGTTGGCAGAATTGCATTCCTTCTGAAGGCTCTAGGGAGTCTACCCTTTTGCCTTTTTCAGCTTTGAGAGTCTGATCACATTTATTGGAACCTGGTTCCCTTCCATCTTCAAAGCCTGCAACATTTACTGGTTCTCACATTCCCACCCCTCCCTACTTTCTCTCTCTCTGTCTCTCTCTACTGGGTTTCTCCAGCTTCCGCTTTTAAGGATGCTTGCAATTACATTGAGTACACCTGGATAACCCAGAGGACTCACCTTGTTTTATTGATTAACAAATTTACCCTCTAAATTAACATATTCACTGGTTGTAGGAATTAGGACGTGGACATCTTTGGAGGACATTAATCTGCTTGCCAATGTTTCTC
The DNA here is from genome assembly GCF_008692635.1 of Crocuta crocuta. Classification (NCBI taxonomy): domain Eukaryota; kingdom Metazoa; phylum Chordata; class Mammalia; order Carnivora; family Hyaenidae; genus Crocuta; species Crocuta crocuta. The sequence goes on along the minus strand of NW_027533089.1, from coordinate 6,170,760 downwards.
TGTTTATGGAAGGGAAGATTCAGTGAGGTTTAGAATTCAGTCCTACATTTACTTAGGTAGAAACTGTTACTGGAATATTTTAGAAAGGCTTTCAAAAAATAAATGTATAAACAAAAATAACTTGGTTAACGATGAAGAAACCAGGAAATAGGATTTTAATGAAACAACCGAATTTTCGTAGTGCTATGCACTTTACAAAGTATTTCCATACACATCTGGCCGTCATAGACCACCTGTGAGGTAACTAAGTCCTGACAGTTAATTAACCCTCCCCTGCCCTACTTTTCTTGCTCTCTCTCTCTCTTTTTTTTATCTTCCCTTGTTTCACAAATGTTTTTCCTAAAATAAATCATACTGTGTAGGCCTACTAAAAATTATAATTTTAACCTAAAATAAGTGCATTAAAATTTTCCACAGCTTTCTATTACTTTTCAGTTTAGTTTTCAAGGAACTCTGTGGAAGATTCTGAGTGTCATTTGCAGATGGCTGGCCTTGAGGAAGTTTATCTCAACAACAAGAAGATGAGAAGGTAGATATTGTTAGGAGAAGTGAGAGTAAACTTGGTAGAAAGTAGGCATTTATTCATTGAAAATACATATTGAACACTTATCATATGACAGGCACTGTTCTAGGCTTAAGGCATACAGCAGTGAATAAAACAGTCAAGAATCCATGTTTAGGGAGTTCAGATATCAATTTCTAAAAAAAAAGATGTAGATAATGGATGAATTAACATGTACATATATAATATTTGGCAGAGATAAGTGCTGGGAAGTTTGGGAAGAACAGGGTAGCAGTTGCTATTTTCTATGGGGTGGCCAAGGAAGAGCTCTCTGAAAAGGTGCCATGTGAACAGAAACCTGAAGGAAGTAAAAGATAGAACCATATGAATATATGAGTAATAGTGATTCAGACAGAAGGAATAGCAAGTCCAAAGACCATGAAGTGGAAATATTCATGTTGGAAGAAGAGCAAAGAAATTACTCCAATTTTTCCAGATTTATTGAGATATAATTGACATCTAACATTATATAAGTTTAAGTAAGGTGTTTAAGGCACATAGTGTGTTGATTTGTCATACTTAATATGTTGAAAAAGGATCACCACCATAGTGTTAGCTAATTCCTGTACCATGTCACATGATTACTCTTTCTTTTTTGTTGTGGGAATATTAAGATTTACTCTCTTAGCAACTTTCAAGTACATAATATAGACTTATTAATTATAACCACCATGCTGTGTATTAGATCTCAAGAACTTATTCATCTTCTAACTGGAGGTTTTTACCCTTTAACCAACATCTCCCCATTTCTCCCACCTCTCTGGCCCCCGTAATCAACATTCTAGTCTATGAGTTTGGAATTTCTTTTTCTCTTAGTATTTGTCTTTCTCTGACTTGTTTCACTTAGCATAATGCCTTCATGATCCATCCATGCTGTCAAAAATGACAAAAGTCATACTTTCTTATGAAAGAATATTTCATTGTGTGTATATATATATATACACACACACATACAATGTGTTTTATATATATATATATACAATGTGTTATATATATGTGTATGTATATATATATATAACACACCTTCTTTATCCATTCATTCATTGACAAATACGTAGGTTGTTTCCATGTCTTGGCTGTTTTGTTTTGTTTTGTTTTTTTTAAAATATTTTTATTTATTTCTAGGAGAGAGAGAGAGAGACAGCGTGAGCAGGGGAGGGTCAGAGAGAGAGGGAGATACAGACTCTGAAATAGGCTCCAGGCTCAGAGCTGGCAGTCAGCACAGAGCCCGACGCGGGGCTCGAACCCATGAACCGGGAGATCATGACCTAAGCGAAAGTCGGACGCTTAACCGACTAAGCCACCCAGGTGCCCCTGTCTTGGCTATTTTGAATAATGATGCAATGAACATGGGTGTGCACATATTTTTTCAATATCATGTTTTTATTTCCTTTGGATATATACCCAGAAGTAGAATTGCTGAGAGGAAATATTCCAAATGGAACAGAGGGAGGAAACTGGAGATAGATAGGAAAATAAGTTCAGAGAAATGGTGTGAACCAGGCTAAGTGTAGCCTAGAAAGGATCATTCTGGCTTCTGGGGATAGGACAAGCAATAAGGGAGGGGGAAGAGAGACCAGTCAGGAGGCTATGAAAATCATTGTAATGAGAGATGATGACAGCAGAAGAGGTAGAGAAGGGTCCAGGTTGTGAATATCTTTTGAGGGTAAGTCTGTGAAGACAGCTGATGAAAGGAGAATGTAGTGTGAGAGAAAGGGAGAAGTCAAAGATAACACCAAGTATTTTAATCTGAGCAACTGAAAGAATGGAATTGATATTTGCCTAGGTGAATAAATCCAGGGACAGAGTAGGTTTGGAGAAGAAAACAAGGATTGTAGTTTTGGACATGATAAGATTGAGTTGTCTATAGGATACTCAAGTGGCAATATTAAATAGGCAGTTAGATATGCCAATATGGACTCCAAAGCTGGAAATGCAAGTTGGCAGACATTATAATTCTGATTCCTGTTGTGTGTCAATGTTTCAAAGATGGAGAAAGGAGGAAAGAAATCAGCAAAAGAGACTAAGGGGAGGTCAGTGAGATAGGAAGAGAATCAGAAGAGAATAATGAACTGTGAGTCAAGTGAAGAAGTATTTTCAGACGGTGGAGTGGCAGCTGATGGGGAAAACCTAGGACTGAAAATTGATCATTTAATTTAGCAATGTACAGAGTTCTATGATGACCTTAACAAGAATTTGTACAGTGAAATAGTGAAGATAAAACTAGTTGGCATGGGGGCGCCTGGGTGGCTTAGTCGGTTAAGCGTCCGACTTTCGCTTAGGTCATGATCTCGCGCTTCGTGGGTTCGAGCCCCGCGTCGGGCTCTGTGCTGACTGCCAGCTCAGAGCCTGGAGCCTATTTCAGAGTCTGTGTCTCCCTCTCTCTCTGACCCTCCCCTGCTCACACTGTCTCTCTCTCTCTCCTAGAAATAAATAAAAAACATTAAAAAAAAAAAAACTAGTTGGCATGAACTAAAGGAGGGTAGGGTAAAGAAGTAAAGACAGCAAGTATAGATGCCGTTTAAAAATGGTATCTATAAAAATATAGGCCATATTTTCTTGACATCAGCCATAGAAACCATTTTCTAGATATGTCTCCTCAAACCAGGGAAACAAAAACAAAATTAAACTTTTGGGACCATACCAAAATAAAAAGCTTTTGCACAGCAAAGGAAATCATCAACGAAACAAAAAGCAGAATGAGAGAATATATTTGCAAATTAATTATATGATAAGGGTTAATATCCAAAATACATAAATAACTTACATAGCTCAACAGCAAAAAAAAAAAAAAAAAAAAATCCAGTTAAAAATGGGCAGAGGAACTGAATAGACATTTACCCAAAGAAGACACACCAATGGTGTGAAAAGATGTACATCATTGATCATCAGAGAAACGCAAATTAACACCACAGTTAGATACCACTTTATATGTGTCAGAATGGCTATAATAAATAACACAAAAAGCAACAAATGTTGGTGAAGGTGCAAAAGAATTGGAACCCTCAAGTACTATTGGTAGGTATGCAAACTGGTTCAGCCACTGTGGAAACCAAGATGGAGGTTCCTCAAAAAATTAAAAATGGTATTGCCAAAGATTCAGTATTTCTGCCGCTGCATATTTACTTGAAGAAAACCAAAACACTAATTTGAAATATATATGTGTTCCTATGTTTATTACAGTATTATTTACAATGGTAAATTATGAAATCAGCCCAAGTGTCCATTGATAGATGAATGGATAAAGAAGAGGTTGTGTGTATATCTGAAATGGAATAGTACTCAGCCATAAAAAAGAATGGCATCTTGCCACTTACAACAACATAGATGGATCTAGAGGGTATAATGCTAAGTGAAATAAGTCAGAGAAAGACAAATATCATATGATTTCCCTCATAGATGGAATTTAAGAAACAAAAAAAATGAACAAATGAGTTTAAAAAGAGACACACACACAAAGCAGGCTCAAATACAGAGAACAAACTGGTGGTTTCCAGAAGGAAGGTGAGTGGGGGGATGAATAAAATAGATGAGGGGGATTAAGAGTGTACTTATCTTGATGAGTACCGAGAAATGTATAGAATTGTTGAATCATTATATACTATACCTGAAACTAATAGAACAGTGTATGTTAATTATCCTTCAATAAAAAAGAAAGAATAATATCTACAAAAAGAGGTAATAAAAGGAGTAGTGGAGGGAATCATAAGTCAAGGAATTTTTTTTTTAAGTGAAAGATATTGCAGCACATTTGTAGGCTAACAGAATAGAACTAAGGAGAAACTGATGATGCAGGAGATAGGACAATTGCTGGAGTAGGTAAGAGGACATGGAGAAGCAGTTCAGGAGAACATTGGCCTTGGACAGAGCTATGGAAAGTTTCAAGAGGGAAGGCAGAGAATGTGGTCTAGACACAGACAGATAGTAGATATGGTGGGGGCATGTTCTCAGTTGCTTCTGAGAACTTCTAATGTCTCAGTGAAATGCAAGGTCTTCAGGTAAGAATGAAAAAAAAAATGGAGGATATGTAAAGAGTTTGAGGAGAGAGAAGGAGATATTATCTGGGAAAGTAAGAAAATGGGTACCCTAGGGAAATGCGGTAGGATTGCTGGTTGTGAATTTCAGCAGGGTTCTGTGTTTTTCACTAGCTCCCCCAACTATAAGAGATTGAAAGCCAATTATAATTAGAGGTGTGATATTGTAAAATTTGTAAAAATATTGCCTCTTTCTGGATCATAATAAAGTATTATGATAAATAAAGTAATGAGTCCTCTAATGTTGTCCACCCTCTGGAGACATGTGTATGTTCAACAGTAAGAAAAACTCTTAACTCGATACCTGAAGATTTAATAGTGGAGTTGCAGCCTTTAGTAATAGCACTGGTGAAGAAATGTTTTTGGAGTGGGTCCAATTGCTATTCCACCAATAACAGCATATTGTTATCAACTGATGCTTGAATTTGGACCTTTACAAAGAAGCAGTTGTGATTTCAGATATTTAGTTCTGACAGAGGCCATTCATTAACATCAGGATAAGCATGCCACTTAACTGCTCTGGAATAAGAGAAAAATAGGAACAAGGAAAGGTTTAAGGGGGTAGGATGGTTGTAAATCTTCTTGGTTACTCTTCTGTGGTTGTCTTTTAAAGCTGTGATTCATTTCCAGGTGTTTTCACCACGGCAAATGGTAAGCATCACAAAGATTCCCAATATTTTCTTTTTGTAGTTCTTTGACCCATTTTTAGGATGTTAAATTTAAACACCTTTGGAAAATGAGAGCACAGTGGTATCCTCATAATGCAAGATGCTAACTCTAGTAACCCCTTCCATTTAATAAAGACAAGGGAGATGTCATTCTCTCTCTTAAGTGGCAAAACTAACCTTATAATCTGTCATAAATCTGATAAAGCAAGAAAATTCTGTGAAAAATTTTCTGACACAGTTTTCTAGACTTCTGGAAAAGCAGAATATAAAGAATCAAGAGAGCCTGACATAAAATGAAGACAGCTTACTGTTCTGTCTTTTTTTCTTAATTGGAAATGCTGTTTTATAAGAAGCTCTATTTTATTTTCACGTACTTCAAAGATCAGGTGAGTTCGATTCAACTAGAAAAATCTTCATTGGTGCTTTAACATTGTGGTTTTATTTCAGAGCTCATGGTGTGGAAGTAGAGGTCCAAAGAGAGGCTGAGATCCCTGATAGTGCTTTCTGATCCAGGTTACAAAGAGAATTTTGAATTCTAACTGGATTGTCCCCAAACAGAAACACAAAGATGAATAGTAGAAAATAGAATGTAATACCAAAGTGCCATTTGCTTTTATTTTTCATTTGCAATTTATTGGTTTTTCATCACTAAGAATCATTGTCTAGTTTGTTATTTATTCATCTACCTACCCTATTAAGCAAACATCTATAAATATCTACATTGGCACTTGACTCCCAGCTAGATGGTGACAATGTAGAAATTAGTCAGTGATGGTCTTTGACCTCCCATAGCATGTAGTCTAATCTTCCAGCCTAGTCAACAGTACTGGGTTGAATAGAGCCCCACCTTCAAGTGTGGTTTACTAAACCTCAGAGTGTGACCTTATTTGGAAATAAGGTTTTGTAAATGTAATTAAGTCAAGATAAGAGCACACTACATTAGGTGGACCTAATCCAATGACTGATGTCCTTATAAAAGGGGGATAGGAGGAGAGAGGTATTTGAACATGGACACACGTAGAGAGAAGACAGCCATGTAAAGACAGGCATCAGTTGAAATTATTTATTGTGACACAAACCAAGGAATGCCAAGGATTACTAACAACCACCAGAAACTAGGAAGAGGTAAGGAAGGATAATCTCTTAGAGCTTTCAGAGAGAGCATGGCCTTGCCCACACCTTGATTTCAATAAATTTCTGTTATCTTAATTTACCTGGTTTGCAGTAATTTTTTAATGTCAGCCCTTGCAAACTAATACAGATACTTACCCATTTTATTTTTTTATTTTTTTATTTTTGCTTAAAAAAATTTTTTAATGTTTCTATTTATTTCTGAGAGAGAGAGAGAGAGAGAGAGACAGCGTGAGCAGGGGAGGGTCAGAGAGAGAGGGAGACACAGAATCTGAAACAGGCTCTAGGTTCTGAGCTGGCTGTCAGCATAGAGCCCTGATGCGGGGCTCGAACCCACGAACTGCCTGATCATGACCTGAGCCAAAGTCGGAAGCTTAAACGACTGAACCACCCAGGCACCCTGATACTTATCCATTTTAATAGATCTACACTAATCCCAAATAATTCTCTCCTCTCTTTTGTTTAGTAAAATCATAATGTTTAATTGAAAAAAAACCTTTCAAATGAGTGATCTGTACCAGTTGATCAATGTAAACCCATTCTATTTTTCCCCCCACTTTTCAAGTGCTTTTATCTTCACTCAGGGTTGACGTTTTTTTTTTTTTTTTAAATACCTCTATGAGACAATTTGCTTTCACAGTGAAAGTATTTTGTGGTGTAAATAGAGGCTAGTAGTAGAGTATTAGAAGCTGAAGGCTTTTATACCAAACTGTAGCTGAATGCTTTATAATTCCTTCCTAAATTTCAGATACTTTTTGTGAGAAGCAAAGATGGAAGTAAAATTATATCAGGTCTTCTTAAAGTTAAATGAAAATTCTACTTGGCCACGTCTTAATAAACAGAAGCCAGCTAAGCCATATTTCTTTTATCTGCACAAAATGAATGGCATTTCAATCAATAGATCCAACAGCAAAGAGCAAGCCATGGTAGTACAGCTGCCAATGTCAAATATAGTAAGTACTCAAGAATACATTGGCAGGGACAAGTTTTGTGCAAATGTTGTTTCATGAAAAGCAAATTCTCATGGTAATTGTTGGTGACCATGGAGATCATGTTCTAAATTAACATTGTACGATTATTGATTTAGAGGTAGGAAATGCATTTATTCTGAAAGCTCATTACCTAGCAACCACTGAGGCACAATCACCCAATCAGAAATAGCCTCTTTCGTGGAACTATGGAGGTCAGATTACATCTACTGTTTTGTGTTGTTGGGTTTTATTTTTGTATGCAAAAATAGGTCTGCATAAAATAGAATATTCATAGCTATTACTTTTCAAACCTGTTCAAACTAGTTTTTTTTTTATTTTTTATAAATGATAGGATAGAGCATAAAAAGACCTCTTAGGGTACTTAAGAAACAGAAAGACGTCTGAATTACTTGCATAAGTTATTTTTTCTTCAGGGTAGAGACTTATTCCTTCCTTCCCTACATTCTTTCTCATTTTCTCTCTTGTTTTCTTTTTGCTCAGGACTAACTGTGTATACAATCTCAGGATGTATATATACAGAACTATCCAACCAAAACAACCCATTCTCATGTAGCATTTCTTTTAAAATAATTTTTATGAAATATTTTCCTAAGATAATTTTGATCAAGATAATCAGAATCCCAATTTAGATGTGAAACAAGATGTAACTGGTGTCCCCTTGGGTGAATAATCTCATGAGAGACCACTGTTGTGAGATGCAAGTCAAACTGTACTTGTTCAATTCATGGAGTTACATAGTAATTCACAGGGAAATAATGTTTTCAATGTCAATTTTGTGCATCTACTTTTAGATTCTACTACATTTATCTCACCTTTTTTATTACACTTTTACAAAAGAAGAAATTTTTCTGAGGTGGTAGTGAAAGATATCTTTGAAAACTTGTTATAATAGCCTATTATAAGCAAACCCTGGTCAGTTTTTTTGAATACATGCTAATATGTAAGAATAAACTGAACTTTCACATTAAAGCTAGAAGGGTAAAAAATCAAATATCCTAACCTTCTTTACATAGTATGTCTATGTAATTTTTAATAATGCTGGACTTAGGGCGTCTGGGTGGCTCAGTTGGTTAAGCATCCGACTTCGGCTCAGGTCATGATCTGGTGGTTCGTGGGTTCGAGCCCTGTGTCAGGCTTTGTGCTGACAGCTAGCTCAGAGCCTGGAGCCTGTTTCAGATTCTGTGTCTCCTTCTGTCTCTGACCCCCTCCCCCCACCCTCCCTCCGCCTGCTCATGCTGTCTCTCTCTCAGAAATAAAACATTAAAAAAATAATAATAATATTGGACTAGTTTCCTCCTCCACATTTCAGAGGAAGAACTGATTACTCACTAGAAAAACATAATTCTACCCTAATGCTTTGCAGGGGAATATTTATGTGAATGATACACGTAACTATATCCTAAATTCTTAGAAATTGGTCATAAATCTCTTAAAAAGTTTAATTTTTAATCTGGCTAGATTTGCTTCATACAGCTTTCATTATGCTTAATGTTAACATTTCCTAAGTCCTGTTGAGTGTCCTTATGAATGATTAAGTGCTTGGAGAATTTGGTTTGACAATTTTAGCCACTAGGTATTAGGCTGGTGAAGTTAATTTATAACCAAGTAACCAGTCAACGAATCCTTTACTCACCAGCTCCTATCTTCTGTCTGTTAGGCACACCACAGCACAAGAGGCTCTGCTGAGCTGAATTGTAAATAATATATCTATACATAACTAGAAACATAATGATGTATATAACTGGGGTTAAGATTCTGGGCTGGCACTAGCAATATGTTCCATGACTCATTCTTCATTAACAAATGTTTATTGAATGCCTACTAAAGTTCAGGCTTTGGGGATTTAGCAGTAAACAAAATAAACAAAAATTCTTGCCTTTGTGGGGGCACTAATTCTATGATGACTTTAATTATATTATGAATTAAATATTTAATGAAAATTATGCATAAAATTGAACAATATAACTGGATTTTTTATTGAAGTAAAATTTATATACCATGTATTATACAGTTAGGAAGCAAACAATTTAATGAATTTTGATAATTATACCTGTGTAATCACAACTGTAGTCAAAGTAGAGAATATTTCCATCACCTAGATAGTTCCTTTATGCTCCTTCCTGATGAGTCTATACCTTACATAAGGAATCACTGTTCTGATTTCTACAGATTGTTTTTTCTTGTTTTTAGATTTTATATGAATGGAATGGTAGAGTATGCATTCTTGTGCCTTGCTTCTTTCATTAGCATAAGGTTTTTGAGATGTATTCATGTTATATCAAAGGTACATTCTTTTTTGTTGCTAAGTGTGATTTCATTGCATGAATATACCATAATTTGTCTATCTATTCAAATGTTGATGGACATTTGGGTTGTTTCCAGTTTTAGGTTCTTCTGAATAAAGATACTGGAAATAATCAGATATAATCCCTTTCTATCTAAGTCTGTTGTGAATATTTTCTACCAGACTATAGCTTGCATTTTTTATTTTTAACCATACCTTTTGATGAGCAGAACTTTTAAGTTTTGATGGGATCAATTTGTCAATTTTTTTTAAATCTTTTATGATCAGTGCTTTTTGTCTCATTGCTACAAAAGCTTTGCCTCCTCCGGACTCACAAAGATATTCTATGTTTTCCTCCAGAAGCTTTAAAGTTTTAGTTTTTGGTTTTAGGTTTATGACCCATCTCAAGGTAATTTTTCTATGAGGTAGGGGTTGACTTTTATTTATTCTTCCTGTATGTATCTAACAATTACTGTATCATTTTTTTTGAAAAGACTATTTTTCTCCCATTGAATTGCCCGGGGGCAATTGTCAAAATCTATTAACTCTATGTGTCTGGACTGTTTCTGGATTCACTATTCTGTTCTAATGATCTAGTTTTTAAATCTTTACATAATACCATTTTATTTTAGTAAATTTTGAAAACAAACAGTGTGAGAAAAAATTTTTTCTACTTTTGTCAAGATAGGTTCACCTATCTGAAACTCTTTCCACATATATTGCTCAGTCTTATCTCTCTCCCACTCTCTTTGCCCCTCCCTTGATTGCATACTCTTTCTTTCTTTTTCAAAATAAATAAAGGTGATAAAAATAAAAACTTTAGAAGCTTATTGGGGCTTTGTTGAACTTATGTTGAATCAATTTCACACAACTGAATTGTGTTCAACTTAAGGAGAACTGCCATCTTAATAATATACAGTCTCCCAACCCATAAACATGACCTGTTTCTCCATTTATTTATTTAGGTCTTCTATATCTCTCAGAAATGATGTGTAGTCTTGCACATTTTTTGCTAAATTTATTCCTAAGTATTTCATATTTCTTGATGCTATTTTATATAGTATCGTTTTAAATTTCATTTTAAATTATTTGCTGCTGATATATGAAAATTTAATTGAATTTGCTATAATGACTTTTTATCCCGAGAACTTGCTAAACTTACTTATTAGCTCCATTTTACAAATTTCTTAGGGTTTTCTATGTAAATAAATACTATCTTATCTGCAAAAAAGACAATTTGTACCTGGAGTTTCAAACTCTTATTAGGAAACAAAATACTACTAAGGTACAAAATTACTAATAACATGAATACAAAAATGAGCCACCAAGTCTTCATCATTTCAAGGTTATGTGTTGAGTGTGAGGCAGAGTTTTTTTGTTTCCATGTTAGCCTAGACCAGAGCTGTCCATTAGTGATAAAATGTGAAAAATTTTCCTAGTAGCCACATTTTAAAAGTGTAAACAGAAATGCGTATATTTAATTTTAATGTTGAATTTTATTTAACTGATATCCATAAAATTATCATTTAGCATATTCAAACATTATCATTTCAACATATAATCAGTATAAAAATTGTGAGGGAGGCCCCTGAGTGACTCAGTCAGTTGAACGTCTGACACTTGGTTTCTGCTCAGGTCATGATTTCATGGTTCGTGTGTTTGCACCCTACATCGGGGTCTGTGTTGAGGACACCCAGTCTGCTTGAGATTCTCTCTCTGCCCCTCACCCACTAAGTTCACTCTCCTTCTCCCTCTCTTAAAATAAATAAAAATTTAAAAAATAAAATAAAAATTGTGAGATATAGGCTTATTTTTGGCACTCAGTCTTTGAAAAATCCAGTGTGTATTTTGCACTGAGAGCACAATTTGGATTAGCCACATTTCAAGTGCTCAATAGTCACATGAAGCTGATAGCTTTCATACTGAACAACGTAGGTCTAGAAAATAAAACACAAGTATACTAATAAGTAACTTGTAGTTGAATAACAAACTTGTGTTTGTCCTACAAACACATGGAAACAAGTATCACTTTGAAAATTTACTTTTTAATGCACATACTGAAATATGTAACACACTTTTCATTATAAATAATATTTTAGGGAGGCAAGCATAATGGTTAGGAGCCCAAACTCGGAAGCTGGACGGCCCACTTTCCTAATCCTGACTCCATCACTTACTGTGTGACCTTGTACAACATCCTTATTATTTGTCTTAGCTGCTTCATCTGTAAAATAAGGACAATAGTATTTCTTATCACATGGGATTGTTGAAAGTTACATACGATGAAACTTAGAAGGATAAGTTAAATGAGATCAAACAGTGCCAGGCACATGGTACACACTCAGAAAATGTTAGCTACCAGTATTTCACTTTGTGTATGTGTGTGTGTGTGGTGTGTTTGGAAAACCTTTATATATGACCAGGGTAAAAATGGATCCAGTAGCAAGTGGGGCTCATTTATGTCTCTCTTAGTTGGTCTTATGGTAAAAACTGAGTCACATATATCAGGTTGATATATTAAAGTGGAATAATTTGGAAGCATGACACTTATGAAGAAAAATCATGAGGAAAGTGTCCGTGAACTAACCAAACAGACAGCTGTCTAGCCTGGTCAGCCATGAGAGAGCCCATCTAGGGATCTCAAAATCACTCCGTATTTGGAGCTGAATGGATTTTTCAGACATTTTCTATAGATATATTTGCTCTAATTTCTATTTCTGGTCCCAAGCTGCCAGTAACCTCTGCTGGCTCTGTTGACATCTGGCGGCTCTCTGGCTCAGTAACTTAAGTCAAATTACCTTTTTCTCTTTGTTTTAATAACTATTCTCTTCTATTCTTCTCCCTGGAAGCCAGAGAAAGGACAGAAGAAAAATAAGAATCCCCTCTGAGGCAAAGTCTTAGATTTTTGAAAGAATCTATTTTGGACTCGCTTTAAAATCCATTCATTTTGATGAATATAATCTAGTGTGTGTCTGGAGTCAGCCCAGTAAATTTGTGAAGATTCTCGGCTTCATCTCAGGACTCTCAGAGAGACAATAATTCTGCACTTCGGCAGCATAATGAGATTTATTTGCACAACTTCCATGAGTGTATCTATAGAATGTACTTGTGGGGGAGAAGGGTTATTCAAGTGCTATCATCCGACTTTCTGCTTTCAGTAAATGTTTGCTATTTGAGATATTTTTCTATGTATGTGTCTCTTAGAGTTTCTTTGCTTTGTGATGTGTTCTCCTCTTGGGAGGCTGGCAGTGTAAGTGGTTGACAAAAAAAGCTAATAAATCTGAGGTTAATAGGGCTCTAGACAGCAAAGTACATAGAATAAGGAGTCTCACTTGCTGCAGAGTATTGTTGAAGAAGGAACTGTCAACAGAAAGTCTGATTATTGCAAAGGGCAGGACAAAGCTCAGAAAAATTCCAGATTTTTTTTTTCAATTCACTGAAGTGGTATCTCACATCAGCATATACCTCTCCCCTGGGATTTGAAGTTGGAGAGAAAGGAGTCAAGGAAGGATACAACTTATTCAGGATTTGGAGGCAGTTCAGGTATGATGCTTTGGAAGGACAATGTGTATAAGAATGGAGACTCGGATACATAATGCACCTTAAATATTTGCATAAAGAACTGACATGGTGGAACCTTACGCATTTTGTGATAATTTGCCATTCATGTTGCCTTAGAGGCTCAATGATACAGATTCGTTCTCTATCTTCAGGGAAATCAGGTGTTTTTAAGTATTATCTGCCTGTGGTTACACAGCAGAGGTGGGCCTGTGGGAAAGAATTCAGCTCATGCAGATCTTAGGCGGGAGCTCAGTGTGGGGACGGTGATGCTGACGTCTGGCTGTCATGGTGGCTACCACTTTGTATTTCCTCAGTGAGTTCCTCAGGTGGGGTGAAGGAGGTGTACTGCAGTGGGGGGGGGGTGAACTGCTAGTGGGGGAAAGGTTGCTTTCTTTGAGATCTGAACACAGAATCTGTGATAGGAGTGGAGAAAAGATGTCTTCAAAGCCTCTAATATGGAAAAAGAGTAAGGAGCTGAAATATTGTAAATTGGAGGAGAGGAATAAAAAAATATAGTTTAAAGTGTACATCTGACATAGGAACACAATTATCAAATAAACTAAATGGTCTCGGATTTATAACACAGACAATGGTTCTCTCAGAATCAAGTGAACCACCACTTAAAATGTATACATTTCTCAAACTGAAGAAAGAAGAGAGTTCCATTTAACAGTTATATGCCAGGAATTAGGATAAATGGAGGTTCTCATATAAATTGTAAGTCTCTCAACATTTATTGAGTAGGCAATTTGTGCCAAGTTCATTTCTAGGAATAAAGGATGTTCTGAATGATAAGGATCAAATCTTATAGCAATCCCACCCAGTGGCAACTCATTGACTCCTACTGGATGTCCAGTTTTATATGAGGCACTGGTCCGTGTGCGTGGGGAACAGTAGGGGGAAAGGTATTACAGAATCCTTGGGGGTATCTGCCAATCCCACATTCACCTTCTCTGCAGACAGCCATGTGACCTTGAGCAAGAGAGGGAGAGGGAGAGCTCTACCCTCTCATGTACCCTGTCAGGGGCTTTTTGCCCTTGAGTTCATTTGAATACAACTGTTGTCTTAGAATCACTCTCCTTTCCTGGCTTAGAGTAGTTTAAATGAATATGTGCTATTTTTGAGGGAGGCCAGACATAAACAAAGGAAAATTAATAAGTATTAAATTAAAGTAGAAATAACCCTTCCTATCCTAATTTCTATCTTTCTGGCTTGTAGGTCTATGTTTTTCTTGATACTCACTTTTTTCTGAGTTGTTCAATGTACCCCTTCTCTTCTCTCTACATCTTCTTTGCAATTTTATCTGATTTTCTGGTCCTTATAATAATGTCAGTATAAATGAGTCCCAATCTTTTCTCTGATTTCCGCCTTTTATGCACATTATGCAATGATAAAATTGAACTCTATACTGTATGACAGAAATCTACTCCCCACATGGGAGTTAGTGTAGTAGTTATTTCTGAAATAACACAGTGTTTCCCATATGAACCATAGCCTTTTCTATCTCAATCTCTATACGGCCAAGTCCTACTTATCTGAATTTATTTAAATGCTTTATCTTTCTGATTCCCCTTATTCACCTCATCTTTCATGTCCTCCTTCCTTTTAAACCTACCCACCATGGAGAGTGAAGTCTCTCTCCTTGAACTTCTCACACTATTCTAAGTACTTTACATATGTTAACTCATTCAATAATAACCATCACTAGCCTATGCTGTCTATCACTCTATAATCACCAGATATAGATGAGGGAGTTAAGGCATAGCAATCACATGGTTTTCTGAAGTTCATGCTCCCAGTAGGTAACAGATTCAGGATTCAAACCTAGACAGTCTTGTTCTAGCTTCCATGTTTTTAACCCTTATTCTATGATGCCTAAACATCATCAGTGCTTTTATCTAGTGTTAAAGATGTTAATGAAGACTTCCTTTTGTGTTATACTTTAATCTTCTTGAGCGTAGAGCAGCTGTTTGATTTTCTTTGGCTCCTCTACAATTTCATAGCAGGGTGTCTTATACATTCCAGAAAGCCAATAAATCTTGGGTGAAGGATTGATTCTCTTATTTTGTTACTGCATCACTTTCTGTGGTTTGGTTGTCCTTATATTTAACCAAACAACATATTAGTGGATGGTCAATATGTTGATTTATCAAAAGCCTTATTAAGAACAGAGTAAGCCTTTATATCTTTCATGCCACCTCTCACCTCTTCCTGGCTGAAGAAGAAAGTAGAATTGGTTTGACATGACAAATTTTGTGGGCTGCTTTTAAACAACTTAATAACCTCCAGGATTTCACAAATTGATCTTTTTCTTAATGAATTGCCCCAGAAACTTTCAGGTTTGAGAGTCAGACCAACTGCTCCATAATTCATGAGTTAGTCCTTGTGTTCTTCTTATAGTGCAGGATGAACTGATTAATTTTTTGGACACTTTGGCAAATCTGATCTGGATGACTAAATCCCTGACCTGTTTTAAATCCTATTTCTTAAGTCTTCTGGTAGGAATTGTATTATGTCTCTGACAATAGTAGCCTTTGTAATGAGAACTAAAACAAAACAGGCATTAAACATGCCCATGTTAACCAACCATTATTCATTTCTCTTCTTACTGCAATGAGTGTCTACCCTTTGTTTTGACTGTATTTGAAATATGTTTCTTGGTTGCTAAATGTTACATCTTCTTGCTAAGTTGATTTTGTGTATCAGAAGTGTATGCATAGTTTGAGACTCTGGGTAATATAATTTGGATTCATTTATTTTTTGAAGGCTAAAGTTTAGGGGTTATTTATTACAGTAGCACACCCCGTACAAGCACGACCTTTACCTTACTCATGAAGAAGGGCTGGTCACTCAGACAACAATCTACTTAATCTTGCTGTATTATGCCAGGCAAGTGCCTAAGAAAAATTCTGAGACTCATGATGTAGTCAAAATAAACTAATCTGTAATGGTTGAAGATGTTTCTCTCTTGCCTGAAGATTGTAGTTCCAACAACTTTAATGTGAGGCATTTTTTTCTTATTTATTTTCTTATTTTCTTCTTATTTCTTCTAGTTTTTGAAGTAAATATTGACATCCTATTATGTGCCTGGCCAGGTACTAGGTCAGGAGAAGCAACATAAAGATGGAAAAGTGATCCCTGCCCTGCAGGAGTTTGTCTGATGGGAGGACATAGTCAAGTCATGTATCAACAAAAATATTGAATGTTTACAGAAAGAAGAGTGACTAACTTCCCAGGGTGCTTAGCAAAGGTGAATTTTGAGTCAGGTCTTGATGGCTAAAATGGAGCATACAAAACACAGAGGAGGGAGAGGAAAAACATTGGGCATGAAAGAGAGATAGAGGGTGAAGATGAAAAAGAGAGATGGGCTCTGACAGGGAAAGGGGTGGTGTGACTTTCTAAAAGGATCAGATTATATTCTGAAGGTTAGAGAGAAAGTCTGAGGGTTTTGAAACATGAGAAACATGAGACATGCTTGTATTTTTGGTAGGAAGATCACTTTGGTGTCAGTGAGGGCCAATTTGGAGGGAAAATAATACGAAGCTGCCTGCAAATACTAAATAATATTATTCAGAAGATATCTATATAAAAAAACTCAACCTTGTGGAGAGAAGTATTCTGTTGTTAATGATCACGTACTGATGATTGTTAATGACTTATTTGCCCTTTAACAAAATAATTAACTATGGCGTTCCTTTACTGCTCTCTGAGTACAGAATTGCTGCCATTTTCCCACCCCACTGCCCATATCTGAAATTCAACCAAACTCTTGACATTTAAGGGAGTTATTGGCCATTTGTGCACTAGGACTTGAACAAGCCTGTAATGCATATTTGGCAGGAAAATGGCCTTAAAACTAATTGTGGAACCCACACTTTCCTTGCTGATTAAATTCAGAATCAATTACTTATTTAATTGATGGTGATGATGATGATCTTGATGCAACAATGCAAATGACACTTGGAACAATTAGCTGTTGTGTCTTTGCACATGGAAACAAATGTCTTCTCTAATTATGGAGAATTGTACTGTTTTATACAAGGGGTCTCACAATCCATATTCATAAAAGGAGAATCTTGCATTCAGGGTATATTTGAATAGTGTGCTGGGTTCGTGTGAGAACTGGGGTATATTATGGGTTGAGGAAAAGTAATAAAACATACTAAAGGAAAAGTAGACATGGAGTCCATCATTAAGGTCTTATATACTAATAAGTCTTTTAAAAGACTAGTCTTTTAAAATAGGCCTTTTACTTATTAAAATGTAAAAAATATAATGATCGAGTGCACCAGAAACATGATTGTGTCCACAATGAATTACAACTTTAGAAATATATCATGATGTCGTGATGTTTGGCTTGATCAGACTCAGACCAGGTAGACGGGAAAAGAATTTTGCAATTAGAAGCTATGATCATTTCGATGTCAAGGGGTCATGGTGGAAGTAATGACAAGTCAAGGCCAGAGCTACTACTGGTGTAACAAAGCAGAAGTCCATCTTCTGATTCATATTCAAAGACCTCAGTTCAAGACCTGGCCCTGCTGCATATTGGCTCTGGGACTGTGGGAAGTTCATTTAAGCAATAAGTGCCCTTTTTTAACTGTAAAATGAGAAAATTCAATTATATGCCCTTTGAGATGCTTCCTAGTTCTAACATTCTTTAACTCAATGAATTGAGAAGACCGATCAAGACTCTTGATGGGTGGCTGGGGCTGTGGTGCTAAGCAGCACTGCAGATGAAGCAGTGTGGGGGAGGACTTCCTCTATATTCCTTTTTGGATGGAGCTGATCTCCATCTGTGCCTTAGTTTCCACAAATGAATTATGAATTTGGAGTTTCTGAAGCAAGTCTATAGCTACTCATAGGACTGAATCTACCAAAGGTAAAGGAAAAAGAAAAGGAAACAAGAATAGAATACTCTGGTACCTCTTTGCCATAGGGGCAATGTAGTGTGATGGTTAAAACATTGACCAGATCTGTCATTTAGGCAAATTAGTCAATCTCTCCAAGCCACATTTCCACCACTGGTAAAGTTGGGCTAACGGTACCATCCAGCTCACAGTGTAGCCTTGATTCTCTTGGATTCAGAGAAATAATTTGACAAATAGTATTTATTGAAGGGTATCAAAGCGAGACACTTTGTGTGAACTTTAACCTTTTAGTCTTATTTATTTCTCAAAAGAAGTAAAGGGGTATTGAGTAGAAAGGTTAGGGTGGCAGACAGGGAGGGAAGAAGGACCCTGGAAACAACAGTTTGTAGTTTTGTAGCTTTGCCTGGGGCTGGCCTTCATCCCACATATTTGCCTGTTTTCTCATCATTCATAAGCATATTGCTATTGTAGGTATGACTTTTGAATTTCCAGAAAAACAACTAGGAAGCAAGAGAAAGTTAGTGAAAGTGGATTATTAGTTAAACATAAATGTGGCTTTTGCATTTTATGTTCACACTAGTGTATTCTACTTTAAATTTCTCTAATTTTGTTTTTCCCACATTTCAACTTGGTGGAAATCATTTGCCATCCTTATGTTCAGTTAGTGGATTTCTTTTGTGGGGAAAAGAGCTTTAAAAAATCTACTGTAATGACTATAGCCCAAATGAATCCATTCTATAAATTCACCTGGATTTTTCCCCTGAATATTGTAAATAAAATGTAAGACTACAGCTAACATCTCTGAGAGAAGCAATGGGTTCCTCTTCTATTACTTTTAGATCTATACCTAAAATTAATTTGTTTTTGCTTTCCGTAGAGGGCAGTCTAAGACAAACTGCATTTAAAGTAAAACAGGAATGATTTGGAAGACATAGGGAAGAACTGGCTCAGATGAAGATTTTTCAAACACTGTGGTATATTATCCAGAACGACTGTGAAAATGTCTTCCCTTGAGAACTTGCTAAGTAGACTGGCTTCCTCCCTGTTTATATTATTTTCAGTGCAGTAGTAGCTGATTGTGTGTGTGTGTGTGTGTGTGTGTGTGTGTGTGTAAGTGGTGAATTCAAAGCCCCTTCCAGTCCAATCTTTCAGAGTCTAATACCAAAGGGGAAGGAACCTTCACAAAGAGTCTTTATCATTAGAGCCAACTTAATGACAAAGAGCAATTAAGCATTTCTATGGCGGGTAGTATTCTGTGTCTGTTAGCTATTATTAAACTTATTGAGTTTTTGAAGGGATTTATCTCTTGTTGCCTCTCTTTGCCTTTGGCTCAATAGGGCAATGAAATCAGAATTGCATGCCTGTGACAACATGGGGCGTTGCCACAGGATGAAAGATGTTACCAATTTAGCCTGCCGACCACTTCAAAATCAAGAGGAGGAGCAGATGGGCTGGCACTGGAAAATTCTCCTACTTGCTAAATGGAAATAACTCATAAAATACTAAAGATGGAAAAGGGATTTAAAAATTAAGCAAATACAATTCTTTTGTTTGTTTGTTTCTGTTGGTTTGTTTCCTAGACAATACGGTCATGTCTGATCTAGGATCAATCAAAAAGGATTTGTGGGGGCAAACTATCTATCTTTGTTATGAGCCACGGAGTACAAAGGTAATGATTTTTAGAGGTATGGACTGCTTCTAAGGAGAGTACATGTGAATACTAAGACAAGCTGCACACATACGTGTATGTGCATATGCATGTGCATGTGCGTGTGTGTGTGTGTGTGTATTTATATCTACCTTTGGAATTATATTAGCAGCAAGTCTTGAATTAATATTATATGCATATCACATATAGATAAGACTAAATGTTAAATTGCTAGATACTGGCTGTGAAGAACTGTAAATTACGCAATATGCCATACATGTATTGTAAAGGAGGATTGTTAAAGGAGATAAATATGAATGGAGACATCAGGGTTGACTTGATTTGGACATTCAAGTGCATAGACGGGAGATGCAAGACGTTCAGTTTTGACAAATAGTTTGAGCCACTTTAGAGGCTAGAGTCAGAGGGGCAACAAAAGGGCCACTAATGGGGGCTAATTATTTCTTGATTTGGAATTATAGGAGAAAAAAACAAGATAGGCAAACAGGCTAAAGAGAGCTAGACAGAGTTGGAATTACTGCGGTACCCATCATAGGATCCTAAATTGGAGATGGTATAAGATTTAGTGGTTGGGTACCACTGTTTTGTAAGGTTGGAGACTTGCTTAATGGAGTTATTTGGAATGATGGGAACTGAATAATTGTGCAAAACACCATAGTGGAGGCAAGCTTTAAGTATAATTTTAAAGGTAGGGAGGGATGAAATTTAGCATAGAAGTTGCTGCAAGCTTGGTGACGTCACTCATTTAAAAAACATTTGTTAGCACCAAATCTCTGTACACCCAACAGAGAAGCTCTCTGTCCTTCTGGAGTTTATATTCAGAATGATGTCCATGTTTAACACTGTTATTATGCTATTATTCTGGTGCACAGGACAAAAATAGCTTTTTTTTTTATAGGTCATCTAATCTTTGTGATTCTTATCCCACTGAATAACAGGAACATATAAACCTGCCAATTAATATCCCCTCCCATCCTTCTCAATCCCAATCACTTCACAGTGTCTGTGGGCTAAATCTTCACTATTAAATTCAGAATTTTCAGTTAGGGCCAGCTTAGATTGTGTGTTTTACATGACTCAATCTTTTAACAACTCTTTATTTAGTCTTTCAGATTTTTTGTCCTTCCTGCTCCTTTCCACAGTGGCATCTGGCTGCAGAGGTGGCCTTAAGGTTGTGAGAATGAATGGGGCTGAAGAATTCACATGGTGTCTTTTAGATCCTGGTGGTCTCAGATAATGGGACACTACCAGCACTATTTGAATTTTTGGACGGACAGGTGAAGTCTAGCCTTTGAGTCCATAGTCAACTATTTGCCTCTGATTCTGATTTGGCCTGATGGGTCACTGCTCCTAGCAACAAATTCACACAAGCCCACAGAGGCACACAGGACTGCTGCATGTTCCGTGTGGGCTCTGTGGAGCCAGAATGGTCTCCATCTCTCCAGCTGCTTCCCCAGACCAGCATTCACTGTTGTTCTCAGTCTTCCTAAGTGATGCCTGAGAAAACATGCCACCAGCTCCCTTCTCTCCCACCGGGCATTATTGGCTTTCTCAGACTTAACCTGTATATTTCTATCATTCCCTGCATCCTGAAGATTCAGTCCTGGTTAGGTTGAAAGACACCAGGAGTACAGACACAAAGGAAGGACCGTGTGAAGATAGAGAGAGAAGGCAGTCATCTGCAAGCCAAGGAGAGAGCTCTCAGAAGAGACTAAAGCTGCTAACACCTTGATCTTGGACCTCCAGAATGGTGAGAAATTAAATTTCTGTTGTTTTAGCTCCCCAGACCGTGATATTTGTTATGGCAGTACTAGCCAACTAACACAACTCCTAAAACAGACAGTTGAAGACTTAGCCATATGACTTCTTGGCTCTTTCATCTCTTTACCCTTTGCACAACTTATTGGGCCAGAGAGGTTGTATTTCCCATTTCCTGTGCATGAACTTCCCTATTTTAGTTCTCCTTTTCTTCCTATGCACTAAGCCTCATATTTACTCATGGTAGAAGAAAGAATATCTCTCCCCACACTAATTAAAAAAAAAAAAAAGAATCCATGATTTCAGTCTCTCAGACATGATTATTCTTATGATAGTGATGGAATAATTTGTACCTAGTATGCAACCAGCGTGGAAATGTATTAGTTTAATACCTTCAAATTATTATCTCTGGTACATGGCCTACTGTGAGACAAGCTTTAACACATAATCACACAAGCAAATAAATAATTATGAATAGGAGTAAGTGTGATGAAAGCATATTTAGGACCTATAAGATGGGGATGGATGGAGGTCAGAGAATTCCTCTCTAAGAAGGTGGCATCTTAGCTGGGACCTGAAGGATGAGTAAGAATTTAGCTGAGAATAGGACAACAGTGCTTCTGGAATGCAAAGGCAAAAAGGAGGAAGGACACTCCACCGAAGAGCTGATTGGAGGCAAGTGTGGGTACGTGGGGGGCTGGATCAGGAGAAACATTCCAAGAATGTGGAATAGGGTGTAATAGTGCACTCGTCTATTATGCAGACCATATTGTTCAAGGCTGGTGGGTTACATTAGAGGTTTGGGATTTCAACCCCAGTGTAAGGGTAGCTACCAAAGGATTTTAGCCTGTGATTGCCAATTTGTGATGATAGAAACTCTAGGGAGCAGAATATATAATGATAATAGCTATAGTAGCATTTATTAAATACTTTCTTGGCATCAACGGTTTTAGATGTTGCTATTTAATCTTCACAATACGTGGTGAGGTAGTAATTGCTACTCTTTACTGAGCCCCGACAATATTCCAGGCACCACATCAAACACTTTACAAATATGTCTGTAATCTCACAACAAACTTGTCAGGATGAATTATTATCTCCTTATTTAAATAGTAGAATGCCGGCAGAGAATGCATGCTCAGAGTGAGTAACTGATGATTAAGGTGAGTGTTAAGAGCTGCTGTGCAAGCGCAAAGCTATACAGTGCCATTCTTCTGCAGTCCCAGGCATGCAGCACACATAAATGGAGAAACAACTAAAATGGGTCAATAGTATGCCAAGCAAGATAAACATGGAAGACGTTGAGGGAGGCCTTCAAACACTCCTGAACTTTAGCCACACAATTTGTTTGTCACTGTACCTAATTCGCAACCCATTAAGTCATCTGGTGTTCATGTGATATGTATTAGCTTCCTAGGGTTTTCATAACAAATAACCACAACCTCAGTGGCTTACAGCAATAGAAATTTATTAAGTTCAGGCCACAAGTCTGAAGTCAAGATGTGGGCTGGACTATGTCCCCTCTGGTGGCTCCGGGGGGACTCCTTCCTTGCCTCTCCCATTGGTGGGTCCAGGCATTCTTTGGTTTGTGGCTATATAGCTCCAATCTCTGGCTCTGTCTTCATATGACCTTCTCCTCCTTTCCCTTGTGTGTAGCTTCTCAGTGTGTCTCCTGTAGGACACTTGTCCCTGGATTTAGCCCACTTGGATAATTTATGATGATCTCATCTTGAGTTCTTCAATTTAATTACATCTACAAGTTCCTTTTTCCAAATAAGTTCATATTCACCACTTCCAGAACATGGACACTATCTTTTTCCCACTTCACCATGTATTCCATTTCAAGAAGCTCTCCCTATGTTCTAGATGAACACATCCAGGAAAAACACCCGTGTTTATTACCAATCTGGTTGTGATCTATTTGCTCCTAGAGACACAAGACTTCCCTCCTCTGGGTTCAGTTCTCTTCCTGTGATTAAGGCTTCTGACCAAGTAAGGATGAATTGAAGGTCCACAGAAGCCCATGGATTTTTTTCCATTTTCTAATTGGAGGTTTTGTGATATTGCACAATTGACCAAAATCATACAATTTCCCCTTTCTTCTTTGGTCGGGAGATACAAAACTGTTCTAATTTGTACATATGGCATTAGACTGTGTATTGTTATTATACCTAAGAATAAAAAGTTTGTCTGCGATATAAATAATAATTAAGACTTGAAGATCATTTCTTTCTTTGTTTTTAATTTGTCAGTGTTAGTCCAACAAACCAAAGTGAAAAAGATCTTCACGCGGCCCCTAGTTAACATACTCTGTTCTACTCATTCATACATCCAGGCATAAATGATAAGGCATAGTATGTGTTTGGAATGGAGCCCTGTAATCTGACCTGCAGATCAAAAAAGTGCTAATAAGTGGCAATCAATCCATCAGCCAACAAATGGTTTTATTTTCACTCAGTGAGGGTTTCACGCTTAAAGGGGAGATGGATAATTAAGACTTCATGTTTCAAAATATTAAATATTGATTTGTAGACATTTAGCAGCAGGCATAAAGCTCTCCTGAGGGATGACAACAACTGTCTAAAAGATTATAAAAGATTTTATTTCTCTTGGTAGAATTTAGCATTTATTTCTTATTTAAAAGATGTGAAATGAGAGTTAGTAAAATATGATATCAAGGAGATAGCTCAGAGCTCTGCAAATGGATGTCATGTCGGTGGTGTGGGGCTAGCCAGAGTTAAAATAAAACCGTTTTGCTAGTTTCATATCGGCTTTTGGTTTATTGAAGTGTCAGAAGGTTTATAAGCTCTTCAACTCAAGTTTTGATTGTTTTATCCAACTACTGTCACTTCTTATCAGTATTAAAGGCAGAAATCAAAGAAAAGGCCCAGGGGAGGAGGACTTCCAAATGTTGCTTTTTGCTGTCACAGTTGTAACGCTGAGATGCTCTTGACAGGCCCTTTTTCTTGCCACCATGGAGTAATTAGGGGGATTTTTATAATAGGCTTCACCAATTAGTTAATACAATTTCTGATTAAACACTCCTTTGTCTCAGCCTTAGAGAAACGGCCTAAATGAGTGGGAGCTAGTGATGGGAGCTATTGGGGCGAGAAGGGGGATGCCGTGGTGAGGGCAAGGGTCACCAGAGCTTTGATTTTCCCGAGGCCTGGATTCAGGAATACTTGTCAGTACAGGCAATTGGGGCAACATTAGGGCCAGACATAATATGAAGATCTCATAGAATAATTTTGCAGTCGATAGCACCTACGTAATGTGTGGTTTTCTAGCACCTCAACTAAATTTAGTGTCTTTCAAAAGGTTTTCTCTGCCAATAAGTTCGTCTGATTGAGGGACTGCGCAAGGTACAGAAAAAGACATCAAGTTGAATGGGTGCAGGGAGACCCACAAAACACTCTAAAGGTTCTGGAAACACACAACATGTAAGATTTATAAAAATTGCAAAATTCCCCAGGCTGGCCACAGAATTCTCATAGATGCAATTGGAGTTTCATCTTTATTTATACTATTTAATATGCTTCAATACAACAAGCGTGCTATCAAAAATCATAAGCAAGGATTATTGAAGCAAGTTCTTAGTTGATAAAAGTGAAAAGTGCAGTTCCAAGTCGGAATTCTTTCGGCGACGTAGTGTTGGGGGTTTTCAGAGGGTGGGGAGCTGTGGTAGATCTTGGGTCTGCTCTTCCCCTGTGTGGGTGGAGGGTGGAGTTTACAATCCTTGAAATGCCCCAGGGTGGGTGCACCTGGAGGGAGCTTGTTCTGTGGTGTCTTCTGCCCTTCCCCTATTTAGCTCAAAGAAAAGCTACCTGGGGCGCCTGGGTGGCTTAGTCGGTTAAGCATCCGACTTCTGCTCAGGTCATGGGTTCGAGCCCCACGTCGCGTTCTGTGCCGACAACTAGCTCAGAGCCTGGAGCCTGCTTCAGATTCTGTATCTCCCTCTCTCTCTGACCCTCCCCTGCTCATGCTGTGTCTCTCCCTCTCTCTCAGAAATAAATTAAAAAAAAAACATTAAAAAAAAAAAGCTACCTATCTCCGAGCAGCTTCTCAAATTCCCTTCTCTTGCAGCACCCACTCTGGGTTTTGTCCTTTGTTTTCTCATTTTAGTTCTGGGGAAAAGTGACAGCTGTTAGATTTTAAAAATCAGAATTTGACTTGAAGTTCTCATAAACTTTCTTCCCACTGAAGATAATATATCATTAAGGCATTTTGTTTTGGGCAGCTCCTTTAAACTTTTGAGGATTGAGGTAGGCAACATATACTCTAGGCATAAATTCTCAAGAGAAATGAGCAAGACCCCAAAGCTCCCAAATGTGGCTGAGATTCCCCAACGCATGATCCTTGAATCTCCACACCTGGTGGTCTGCTTTTTATTGATTTTTTTAAAAATCAGTTTCGCTGAGGGGCTTCAGAATTGCTCATTAAGGAGGTTGAAAAAGAAACAAATTTGGTTCAAGTTTTTGTACTGAAAAGTTGCACTTTCTGAGTCTGAAGTCCCCAGCATTAGGGCTGTGCAGCTCTTACCTCATGCTTTGATGGCTCCATTGGACATGTTCCATGGCAAAGTGGAAAAGATTTAATGAATTGCCTTGTGGTATATGAAATTGATTTCTTTAGCAAATATTAGTTTGGGAGCTCCGTGTGTGAAACTGACATGCAGTGTCACACCTCATTTTATTTTGTTTATTGTACAGGTATATTCAATTTTAGAATAAAAATATTTTTGTGCTTCCCACTGAAGTTCATGTGATTTATTTCGGAGCTATCTTTTGCTTTTAATGGAACACATAGAATTAAAAATGCATACTTTTAAAGGCATATCCTTTTTTTATTAGGAATCTGAATGCATCACACCATTTTATCAGCAGTAGTAAGTACAGAATAGAATAGGGAAGTGACAGAAAATCCATTTGACAGAGAAAATAGGCTCTCTTCATATGGGTATGTGATTGCATGTGTGTAAGTAACATTACGGCAATTGTAGTATGAGGACAGACATCTTTTGGCATCATAATGGCAAATCATAAGATAAAATACAATTTTTAAAGTGTGGTCTGTTTTGGTCACTTGATTATTTCATACTTGCAGCAAATAGAAAATAGACTAAGACAAGAGAATCTACTACATTAGACTCAAAATTAAGTCCTAGGTTATATCTCTTTTATAAGTGAGAGGAAATTTAAAAGGCAAGTCATCTATTTGGAGACATATAGTTAGAAATAAACACTCGTATTTTGTTTTAAACATATATTTTATAAAACAAAGCAGCAGCTGTGGTTTCCATAAGAGAATCATTGAGAGTGCATTAAATGGAATATTTAAAGCTGTAATGTGGAAGTGGGAATTCATACCAATTATCATTGCTTCTAATAATTTAGATAGTATTTCCTAGTGTGCGAGAAAATCTCTAAAGTATATGATCATGTTCGTATTTATGTTTAGGTTTGCAAAAACAAAGCAAAACAAAGAAAAAATTTTTTTCTTTCTGAGGCCTTCCAGGAAAGTCTTATTAGACGTGCAAAGCCCTCCTGATTATCAGGTGATCAAGGAAGTATTTGCCATTTCTAAAATACTGAGCAATAGATTCTGAAGGGAATGCACCCCAAAGAGGGGAAACTTGGTGCATTTAATAATGTATACTTCATTTACAGTTCTGAGTAGGTTCGTTCTTCTGGCTATGACATTTCCCCCAGTCATAGTTCTGATGTATGCAGATCTCTAAGTACATTTTAAATAGAACAACAGCTGAACGATACACTCAACAGAATTCATGAAGAGGAAATAGACATATTTCGGCATGGGAGAATATTTATGCATTATTTAACAGCAATAATGTTTGAATTCATACATTATGCAAATGCAGTTATAATCAGGAAAATGAAAGAACTTGGACTGTGCAACATCCTTAAACCCACCATTAGGTACCTATTTGTGCATAGCATTTAATACTGCACAATGCCTTACAATGCTACAGCGTGTCACTCGAAGAGAAAAGTTATCAGAGATTAACTGGGTATAAAATGAAAAGTTGATGAACCCCTGATTGCTACCTTGATATTGACTTCTATAAATTTATCCTCAAACAAGTGTAAGCATGTTAATGGTAATTAAAATGATATTGGAATAAAATGCACTTCATTCAGTTCCTGCCCCCCATTAAGGCTGTTTCATACCTAGTCAGATACGGATAACTTCATTCTCTCATCCAGGGAGCCCCGCCTGCGTGCAGGCACTGTTCTAAGCACTTTACAAGACTTCCCTCATGTAACCTTTGAACCATTATTGCCCAACAATGCCTTGAGGTAGACACTATTGTTATTCCTATATTACAGATGAGGAAACTGAACCCCAGAGAGGGTGAGTAGCTTGCCCAAGGGGACTCAGTATTACGTGGTAGAACCTTGGCCTTGAAAAGAAGAAGTCTGAATGCAGAGCCCATTCTCTTAACTGCTATGTCATATCTTTTATGCTACCACGAGAGTTACTCGTATTCTGTTTCCTCCTTTCAGAAGTAAACCGACTGCATTAAAAATGAAAATAATTGGACATTTGTTATATCCCAGGCACTGTGCCAGCCTCAGTGGATGCAAAGATAAGCAAGCACAGGCTCTGCTCTCCAGAGGCTCACAGTCTAGCAGGGGAGATAAACATGAAACCACACAGCTGTTCAGGCGGTTCCGAGATGGGCACGTAGAGAGGGAATTAGACAAGCAACGGGAAGGGCATCGAACCCATCTTGAGGAATAGGAGTAGGAAGTGAAGGAAAGCAAGGGAAGAGATACCTGTGACCGGAGCTGTATCCTATTTATTTTGTTCTTTCCTTACCGTTAGCTCCTGGCACGGGACTCTGCACACAAAGAATAGGGAGATCAATTCAATGTTTAATTGGTCGAAATAGGTTGCTCATTCTCAGTACCGGGGCCTCAGTGACTTTCATGCTGGTGATCCTGGGTGCCAGTGTGTGGGCGAAGTTTAGAGAAGACATGTTCCCTGAGTGTAATTGAAAGCAGCTCCTGGTGACTTATCGAGAGTATTATAAAATCCATGACCTTTGTCCTCGGGGAAATAATACATCTATGTGAAGTTCTGTGAAATGTCAAGGTGAATTCTAAAACCCTCTCGGGACCCCAGGATAGGGACCCCTGATCTAAAGGAAGGCAAGTTGGGTGAGTAGTAAGTCTGCCAGTATTTAATGGCAGTGAGTAAGTATTGATCAGCTGTTCTCTAACTTTCTGGTCTCAGGACCTCTTTGAAAATTTATTGAGGAACCCTCCCCTCCCCCACCAAGTTTTTTGTGTATGTGGATTATATTAATTTTCACTTATCATATTAGAAATTAAAACTGAGAAATTAAAGAATATTGTCTATTAACTTAAAATTATAACAACCTCCATGACATGCTAACATAAAATTGTTATAAAAAGTAACTATATTTTTCAAGCAAAAAATACCATGAATGGTATTATTCATGCTTTTGTAAATTTTTTTATTGTCTGGCTTAATAGAAGACAGCTGGCCTCTCAGGTCTGTTTCTTGGTGGGTCTTCTGTCCTTGCATGATTTTTATAAAATACTGCAATGGTCACTTGGAAATATAAGTTCACTGACTTATGCAGATCTTATGAAATGTGTTGATGCATTTCATTTCACGGTCTTAAATAGCTGTATTCGTTAATATCACCATCAGTATCATCGGAAAGTCTTTAAGTGTTAGGAAGCTGTCAAGCTCATCATTGTGGATACGACTTTTCCCAAATGCCAATTTTCACGTGAAATCTTTAATTTTATCAATGGCAACAAACACCACCAGTTGTTTTTTTCTGAAATGTTTCCTTCATACGTTTTTGAAAAACTCTCCTCCAAATACACAAGACGGAGTAATCACAGTCTGTCAGTCATTCTTTCAAGTAAAAAACGTGTGGTACAAAGTGACTTGTTTAGCTCATGACCCAAACAATTGCAAAAGTTCTTCCTCATGAGACAAAACTTGTACTTCTCTATGCGGCTGAAGTGCCTCATATCTACCTCCCATTTTATTATCTAGATTATTGAAAGCTATATTCAAGAGTCAAGTGCCAATACAATTAATTTTTACTGTTTCATAACAGGCATTACTAATGAACCTGGCAGTTTTTACAAACTGTGAGTGTGTGACAGTGAATAACGTGACTATATTTTACTGTTGAGCGTTATTGCCTCGATTTTGCTGAGGCACCAGGAGTCTTACCCACCATTGCTTTTGTGCCATTATTGCAACCCGTCCACGCAACGAAGTAAGCAAATATCTTAAGTATGATTTTGGAGGTAGTCTTTACCTTGCAGATGCCCCCCAAAACTCTTCAGGACTCCCAGTGTTCTGCGTTCCGTGCTTTGAGAGCCACTGGTGTGGAGTACACAGAGGAAAAAAAAATCTATGGAGGAAGAGTATTGAGGAAAGCTGAAAGGTTAGGGGAAAAGAACTTTTCAGGAAGAGAAGTTAACTAATAAAAGTAATAATATGTGCCTAAGGGTGTTTACAGTGCAGAATGGCTGCAGATTTCTTGGATGTATGGCACATCAATTTAACACTGGATTATTCCGGATAAAAACGTGAGCCCTTTTAGGCCTGCAACTGCAAGTTTTGACCTTAGTGCCTTGAACACACCAATATGTATTTCTCTGGGTAGAATTTATTTTTTTTTAATTTTTTAAATGTTTTATTTATTTCTGAGAGAGAGAGAGAGACAGCATGAGCAGGGGAGGGTCAGAGAGCGAGGGAGATACAGAATCTGAAACAGGCTCCCGGCTCTGAGCTGGCAGGCAGCAGAGAGCCCGACGTGGGGCTCGAACCCACAAAACATGAGATCATGACCTAAGCGAAAGTCGGACGCTTAACCGACTGAGCCACCCAGGCGCCCCTCTCTGGGTAGAACTTAAGTGAATGGGAATGGCAGAAGGGAATTGCACTCATCCAGCTGAAAATAGAAATTTAAAAAAATAATCTCACAAAACAAAGGCTTTCAAGAAGGAACTTAAATTGTGAGCACATGAGCTTCCAAGAGTCCAGGTTCAGGGTGGAGTGTTGACAGAGGCAGGCCTAGAGGAGCAGAAGAAGGCTGCTCTGAGGTAATTAAAACCAAACTGAAGAAGCCGGAAGATGCTTGTTATTCTGTGTTTTCATAGCAGTGCGTTCAAGCTGCCACGGAGGAGGCTCCATTAGCATTTACTTTACAAATCTCATTTCTTCAGAGGTCATAGCTCAAGCTGAAAATTCACTTCTGGTAGAAATTCCTTACCTTTCTATTGGCCCATGTCACAAATGCAATGCTTTTTAAGTTTGTTTTAGTTGTCTAAATATTGTAGGGTAGCCTGGTAATAAATCAACTTTATGCAATATTTTTCTACTCTTTATCTCTAGTCATCTTGAAACACTAAGGGTTTCTTGCATTAGGGTAGAATCCTGTATAATACATAGATCACTGATAAAAAGATAATTTTGTGTTGTAAAACAGGTTAATAAGAAAGAATATTACTAGCCATTCATCTTTCTGCCTCCAAGGCAAAGAATATCTTTCAGAGAGATAGCAGTTGATGTCTTTTTAAAAACACAGTGATCATTTTGCCACCAAGATTATTGCCATATGGATGGAAACCTGAGGTAGAAAGTTATCCTAAGCTTCGAATTTCATTCATACTTTGTGATTTCCTTGACATCACCATTTCTTTAAGCACAGTTAAGGTATATCATGTAAAATTTTTCATACAGTCCAATATGCAGCTATTTCTGGGACTAGGTTGGCATTTGGTGGTGTTTCCTGCCAAGGTATTTTGCAAAGGAAATCACTGTACTTTGGTATTGCATGCATGATGTAATCTGCTGGGACACTGAGTACCTACCACATGAATAAAAATATGTGCTCTCAGAAGAACAAAAAAAAGCCTAGAATAAACAAAATCTACTCTAGTCTTCTGAACTCTGTGGGTCATAGTCACACCAAAAAGAGAACCCGTAAGTACACAGCCTCAGAGATTAAGGTAAATGAGATCAGGTGGTCGTCTCATACTTCAACCCAGTTGGAAGACAATACTTTTTTGATCTGGAATGTTCTAACATCCACACTTGGCTTTGTAACTAATGTAGTGATTGAACACATTTATGTAATTCTAGACTAGGCATAGATGATAGATTAATGGAAGAACTTGCTGTTTGTGCAATCTGTTATACTACCCAAACGGGCTTCTCAAAGATCTTTCTGGGAAGTATCTTTTTTAGCAGTTTACATAAGAATTACAGATTTCAAAAAAATCAGAGTGATAAAGGGAACCTCGGAGATGGTCTGTTACTAACCATTCATTTTTTAGGTAAAATGTATTTTCAGCTCTTTAGGGTCATATCGAATGAGACTGAACCTCTAGATGGGAAATAGGCCAGACAACTCCTTGAATTCCTTTCAAAACCTAAGTTTTCATGATTTAAAGGCAGGTATGAAAATACTTGCATCGAAATAAAAGCCCTCCACACACTCTAGCTATCATTATTATTATTATCTTAACTATTGGTTAGATCCTGAAGAGTGAACCAGTGATGATAAATCCAAGCTGCATCTCTATAGAGCCTTTCAGGGGATGCGAAAGCATTAGCCTGCTGAATGGTCTTAATGGTGAGCAGTTGAAAGGAGCAGCATAGGTGTCACTTGAATCTCATAGAATCTTAAAACAACAACTAAAAACTTTGTTCCCTTTGTGAGTCAGAATAAATATGGTCTAAAAAGAAGCCACTGGAAGGAAGGATGGTGCTGGTTTACTCCCAATGAATACTGTAACTGTGATATATTTATGACATGGATGCTTTTGTTTTTAGAGGTATAGTACACCTCCCCCACCACACATACACATTCTGAGCTGAAATGTGGCACCGGGAGCTTTATCCTGCACCGTTTCATCATTAATAGTGTTATCATTAATGCAAATGTTGACACATTACCTACACAACCATTTTCTAGTAAGGAAATCCACAAATAACACTTGACATCTTGTTTGCATAGCAGCTACACTGTGTATTTTTCACTGTTCTTTATATCTTTACTGCCTATTGGAGCTCCACATCATTTTGGCCGAGTTCAAATGTTTTTAGTATGCAAACCCGAGTCAACATCAAAATACAAATCAGTTTCAAAATGATTTTCCACACTAACACTCTTGTGGGTCTCTACCAAATACTATCACGTTGATTACTAAACAGTTTTAAGATTCAATGGTTTCATGCTAATTTTTTTTTGCCCACTCATATGATTTGTGAAACTTCATAATATTCTTTTTGGGGCATGATTTTTTTATTTCTCATTTCCTTTTTAAAAATATAGTCTTCATTAAATGTGTGATTTTTAATACGGCTCAAGGTTTTCTAGGATCCTTGATGTTAACGATACTTCAATTATTTTAAACTGTTGTTTGCAATGCAGTTAAGCAAGACACTGTGAATCTTCAGCCCTAGAATTTCATCTGTGTGACTAGAACCATTATATAACTATTGCACACTCGCTATCAATTCTGCAGGATTTAAATCAGAAACAGTCTTTTACGGGCTGTATGGGATGCAAATATCTCAGCTCCTGAGAAAAGCCTTGTAGAGAGGGTTTGCTAATTGATTTTTCCTTAAGAACAATCTGTTTCTCTTCCAGTTTACTATAGAAAACACTGGCATGTGTCATTTTTCCAATATTTGGAGCTTGCTGCCCTAATAAATGCACATATCAGATGATGCTCTCTCCCTGTCTGATGGGAGGATGGTGTTGGGCAGAAGAAGGTCACAATGATGTTAAATTTGCTGCTGAGCAAAGGATCAAAGTGTAAATGGAATCTTGAAGCTGGGAAATGTGAGTGTGCCAGTGTAAATAATCTATTAATTATTGACAGCTAAGGGACTGAAAATTCCTATTTAGTCATGACATCTTCATTTTCACACTGACTGAACCATTTCCGGCATTTTTAAAATTAAAGTTTTCTTTTACTATAGACATGAAATATTTCAATTTATACAAAGTCTCCGCTGGTGCTTTCTTATGTTGACATTGTGTCTGATTTCTGCATATTAAAGCAATATCGGATATGACAAAGAGCAAGAAAGGAGCCAAGTATGAGAACAATGGTATTAGGATCGCCTACACATTACACATTTAAAAGATTCTGTCCCTACACAGAGGAAAACAAACCCCCAGGAAAAACGTAAGTGATGTTTGAGAAGCTTCAGGCATGTTAGCTATTTATAGAAGCTGCATGGCACTGAAGGTGCTGACACCTAGGAGACCGTTTAACAGATATTGCAGACTGTAGGCCATTTTTCAAACATTTGGAAATGTATCCAAGAAAAGCACAATGCAAATAGAAAACATTTTAGTGTCTTTGCTCTGTGCTTTTAAAATTATTATTAAAAAGTGGGGCAACAACATGATATTTTGATATGTTCAGTTTCCATATTTCTATGCGTCATCAGGATTCGTTTATTTCCAGCATTAGCTATTTATTTAACTGAAGTAACTGGTACTCTGTTCATTGCATTTTCACCGGAGAGAGTGAAAATGTAGCCTAATGACAAGGTTGGCGCCATAGGAGAACATCCGGGGACATCTGAGGCACAGTGGGTTGGTGCCCCTGACACCTGGGGGAACAGCTTTTATTAACAGCGCGCTTCCATTGATGAGGTAATGTGCAGACCTTTGATAACTATAAAGACCGTCTCTTCTGGGTTTCTTAACAAACTAAAAGGTTGAATCAGGTTCCCTGAAGTTTGTGAACCCCTTTTTTGTACATTTGGGTCAAGTTTGAAGCCCAAATGGGCCAATTTATGTTTTCAGGTTAGTTTTGCTTTGAGGGGAGGGGACACATTTGAACCCTCCATTCAACAATCCAACTCAGGGGATGAGAATAACGACAACTGTTCACACGAGCCCTGGCGCCCTTCCACCGCTGGGTTCCCTACTGCTGGACCGCTGGTCCGAACTGGCTTTAAAGGATTCGACACCAGGAGGAGGTCTTTCATGTTTCTCTAACTTTGATTTCACACTCCCTGTTACTGATCATTTATGATAAACTGGAGCCTTTTGAGGTGAGCAATGTCATAGTGCTGTCTACTTTGGAAATGACACAATTTTGATGCATTTTACAATCAAAACGTATATAAAATATATAATTTTTAAAGAAATGTTTTAGATAATATGCCAAGATAGAGAAAGAAAAGTAAGAGGGAAAGTTACCGTGGGACACATTGGGGAAGACGGAATTCAATGATACCGTTTGTTTAAAAGAAGAATGAAGGCAGGAGGGTCCGTAGAGAAGAAATCCGTCAGAAGTTAAGCCATTATTCCTAACAGAGTCACATAGTAGGGATGAGTCTCTGTATCCTGTCTTCAGTTTGGAAAGATATTTTCCTTCCCTTCGGGGATGTTATACGTCATGTGTTCCAAACGTCAACAGCATCTGAAATGGATATGGATCCAACCTTATTACTTAAAACAAGGGAGATACTAGCTCCAGATAGCGCCGGTGGTACTTTAAATGCTCATTCTTTCCAGCAGAGGGCGCTAGTAACCAGTGCACCCCAGCAACACATGATGGTATATTTCCCATAAGACAAACAGCCATATTTCCAATACATCACAGGCCACAGTAATAAGAAGCACCACTTGTTAGTTTTGTTGTTGTTATCATGACATAATATCTTTTATTTATCTCAGGAAACATTTCCACTCCCTATAGCTTCAATGGACATATCGATATGGAGTTCAAAGCCCTCTCTGTGTCCAGAATGGGTCTATTAAAACAAATCCACACAGACATTTTCACACTTCTGAATAAAAGGACCTTTTATGACTTTTCTCACACTACTACTTCTGCTCACTTAAGCAGGATTTCAAAACAAGAGAGCAGCAATCGTAAACACTTGAAGTCTTTGAGTAGATAAAAATGGTGCTTTTAAGAAGTGTGGCTCTGTGGCCCCTGCAGCAACTTTTTACTCAGGAGACACAAAGGGCACCAAATCTTGATTGCACACATATACTCCAGAAATTCTAAGTAGCAATCTCCTTACATATTTAGATGGTATTTATGAAACCATCTTATTACCTATTTAAATATTAACATTAATTTGGCAGCCTGCTGTTACTGAAGTTTAATTCCTTACAAAGTGACAAGTATTTCAAACATATTACCGAAATGTTATTCTCAACCTTTAACTAACTAAAAAACTTTGGCCCTTTTCATCACCTTGGACCAGAAGTACAAGCGGAGAAGCAATGGAGAGAGAGTTCCACTGGCAAGAGAGAGTTCCTTGGAATGTTTCTATATAGTAGCAATCTTAAAACTATTATAGAGTGATGTTTATAATTCTATAAATATAAATTCTAAGTATGTTCTTATTGAAAAGAAGTTTTATGGAACATTTTAAAATAATGTTTAAATGGTTTTTTTTTATTTTGAAAGAGAGAGTGTGCATGTGCAAGTGTGGGGAGGGCAGAGAGCAGGGGATGGGGAGAGAATCCCAAGCAGGCTCCACACTGTGAGTGCAGAGCTCCATTCAGGGCATCTCACGAACTGTGAGATCTTGATCTAAGCTGAAATCAAGAGTCTGACGCTTAACCAACTGAGCTATCCAGGCGCCCCTAGAACATTTTAAATTAAATTAATGTATTTTTAAATCCCCATGTGTCTCTCTATATATGTGTGTTTAACTTTGGATCTTTGTGCGTCTCACTTGGCGGGGGTTGGGACCCAGACCATATGAATATCTTTGTGAGTCTCACTTGAGGACCTAGACCATACAAATATGTGTGGTAATAAAAATATGAATGTACACTGTGCATCACTGAAATGACACATTTTACTCTTTATGGCTTTCACTGAAAATAGAGACTGTAACATTGGTCAATCAATCAGAGTTTTGAATTTTGCTCCTCATATTTCCTTATCATTGGTTTATAGATAGTGTCTGTCCTGCTTTCCATCATAGTCATGCCCAGATGAGTGTAGAAAAAGTTATATTCTGGAATATGGTAAGATTTATGCCATTTTGAATGGATTATTTCAGGTTGCCTGAATTTTTAATACCCCTTTCTTGTCACGGAGTAGAGAACTTTGTTATTTTTGGCTTTCATTAGAGTTCTCACTTCAGAGTTGGTTAGTATGGGTTTCTGCTTTCAAAGCTGACATCTCTTTTCTTTTTAGCATCTGTTACATAAACAGGGTGAACAGCTACAGGGTTCCAAAATTGTGAAGGAAGCAGCTAACCCGCTTATTCTTCTCTAGCCGGTGTAACTGACAGCACTTAGCTCTCTCCATCCTGCTGGCTCAGTTCTGCGGGGAAGCACTGTGCGCTGCCTTCCTGACACCGAGGTGCTGACAACACACAGATCTGAGGCAAAGAGTGTTGTCGGGAGGAGCGCAGAGGAAGGAAGTCTGGTGGTGAGAATGAAGATAATAAAGGAAATTATTAATACATCTGTAGTGGTTTTTTGCATGTGCATCTCACCAATTGTCATACCACCCTTCTGAGGNATAATCTAGATAGGAAAATTTACTTTCTTTTCTGTTCTTTAAGCCAGTGTTAAGGTAGGATTGGGCAAATCGAAGTGCCTGAAACAGCAAGGGAAATAGCTCACACTACAAGAAGCTTCAGTGTAGAGTGGCTCCAGGGCAGAATGATGGCCTCAAGGACTGGATATTTGCCATGCCCTTTCTGCTCTGCTGTTCTCTGAGGATACCAGATTCATGATCAGCTTGTGTCTTCATGGTCATAAAATGGCTGCCACAGACCCAGGAGCCACACCGAACAAAAGAAGCAAAGTCTGGTGCACCAGATTGTAGCATTTCACCTTAGAAATGATTCACCAGCTCCAATGATTCATCAGTTCCAGTGATGGGGAAGCAAATGGCTCTATTTGGTGGTCCTGCCTCTTAGATTCAAGTACGTCACAAAAACCAACACCAAAACCAAAACCTGAGGATCAGACTGCTTAAATAATTTGTTCTCAGGTCTTGAGGCACATACAGAACATGGTGCCCATTGTTCTAAAAGTCCAGTGCTCTGTCCTGAAAGGTGTTTGGGGTTAGAGAAGACAGCCATTGCAGGCCTTGATTTATTTTTGGGTACTTCTTATACATAGTGGGCACCCAATCAGCATCAGTTGATTTGATTTTAGGTTTAAAAGTAAAATTAAAATGAAGGTTCTTTGGGCTATTTGGCTTTGCCTTCTTTCTGGCATTTCCATGTGTTAAGCTTAATTGAATTAGAACCACATCAACTGTGAGAAATGTCCAGAACCCAATATCAGTGTATATGAGGGTCATCAGAACTGGTGAGCTCATTCTGCTGCCTTAGGGTCCTAGCCCCACTCTCTGTCTTTGATCAGCCAATTAATCAATAGCAGTTTTTGAACACCTCCACTAGTACTCCATTCTAACTGCTCCAGAATATGTAAGATGTAATGCTTTTTGTCGAGAAATTTGTAATATATTTGGAGGGACGTATCAAGTCCATGTAAAAGGTTGGCTAATGATTTTAAGGTGTTTTCTTTGCATCAAATCAACGAGCTTTCTGGGTGTCCAGCACATAGGTAAGAATAAGATGTGACCTGGCTCTTGGCAGGTGAACTGGCCTCAAGGGAGCAGAATAATAACTCTGATGGAAAAGCTCGACTCGAATTTTATGAACATGAGTTTTCTCAGATATCTGCAATTGTACCACCTGGTGAGGTTAGAACTTAATATGTCTCAGAGGCATAACCAGGACCTGGAAAACTGGGGCAATTGCTTAGGGCTGTGAACTCTGTGCAGTAAAAAAGCGATTCAGAGAGTCAGCCATTGGGGGGCAAATGAGGATATTTTTGTTTATGTAGCTTTAATTAAGATGCAGAGTTTGAGTGATCTATTCAAGCAAGGAATCAGCCAATATATGTGCCCATCATCCTCAACACGGAGCCTGCCAATCCACACATCCCCTTTTATGACTTACTTAATATAGTTTTCATTTAAATCTAATTTCACTAACCTTATCAGGAGTATGGACGCAGCAAACTTGATAGCGAGAGTTCTCTGACTGGTTAATTCTTTCCACAGAGCCTCTGAGGCTTGGATCAAGAATAGAGGTGCAGATTTGGAAGTCAACAACAGGAGATGACTTTTGACACCGGGAGGGAGGATGAGATATCTAGGTAAAAAATTGCACAGAGGAAAGCCAGAGATAGGGTCTTGAGGATTGCTCATAAAGTTAATCTTAACCCCAATTGTCTCTGGGCTTTGATGCCTCTTTTGTAAGAGAAAAAAAGAAAGAACCATAATAGTATCCACCCCAGAGGGTTTTGTGAGGTTTAGTGAGTTAACAGATGCAAAGCACTGAAAAGTTTCTTGATACATGAAGTGTTCTGTATTGTTATTAAGACTAGTCACCTCATGCCCCCTTTCCCATTCTCCCTCTACACATCTCTGCTGCAGTTGCTAAGCTGCCCCAGGGTCTGCACACCCTCCCTGGGTGTTTCCCACCCTCTGCCAAGCCTCTCTTGAGGGATGTGTGGACCTCCAGACCTTGCTACTTTCCACAGTCAAATCTTAACTGTTCCATTTTAAGCCCCACTAACTCTGCCACGGGAGTTTGCGTTTTAACCAGACAATACCTTAATGTGAACGAATGTCTTTACTGCTGAGATCCCAGACAAGGACAGTGATTTCCGGATACAGGGCTCCCTCTGTGCCCTCCTCACAACACACGTGTAAGCAGCATCCAACTCACGTGATAACTCGAAAGCAGGAGAGGAGATGGCAAAATGGTGGTGAAGAAATAGGCACGGCGAAGTGAGCAGTGACGGGAAGCCACCAAGTTATTGCCACAGAAACCAAGAGCCAATTAAGAGAGAGAAGCGAACGAATTCGTGGTCATTTAAAGCCTAAAGTCACATTTAATAACATTCCTTAATTTCTTTAAGTTTTTATCTTTTTCCCACTACGGAAGAAATCTGCCCGATGTAATATAAACCACTAATATTGTGCTCTAGGCAGAACATGGCTCTGTGAGCCAATGCAGGCTGGTTTCAGGGAAACTAACAACATTATTGATTTTAGTCAAGCTCATTAGAATCAGTGTTACATGCCCTCTTCCTCTCCCAGATTGTATTTGGACTTCATTATGAAATCTCATTACATTAAAAGGAGGCAGCAGCGAGTTCTGTAAATAAAAAATTTCCAAAGATGGATTTGTTAAAATTAGTATATCTGTGAAACCTGCTTTGGGTATCAATCTGTCAAGAAACAGAATCATATATTTTCTGATTCTACTATGCTTTTTTTTTTTTTTTTTGTATTGGGAATATTCACCAAATCTAGCAGCATAGAGAATCTTCTCTTGTTTTCCTGTTAGCAACCTCTGTGCAACATATTGTTATACAACCTGGGTAAGACATCACATCACATAATGACTACAGACAGCTTGAAGGGATGAACATGGGTTTTTTCTTCCCTTTCCATACAGCTCGGTAACACAATAGACTCGCGAATCCCAAACAAGAGCTATGGAAATGGAGTTCAGTCTACAGTCGGCCTGGCCTGGGTTTTTGAAGTGCAGGGAGATGGAGGACTAGGAGACACTTGAAATAACTCCCATTTCTGCTTCAATATGTGGCATATCGTTTGGATTAGGTGGCTTAAGTGAATTGATAAAATTGATGGAAATGAACCAATAGAGGAAATTACTTTTCCAAAACAAACAGTTACAATATGTACTTTTCTCTCAGACACTTGCTCCCGTGTCTGTTTATTCAGCACCAGCAAGCACAGTCTTGTAAATACTGGAGAAAATGATGGACGCCATGTATCCAGAAATCTCAGTATCAGTCCTCTCTCACCCAAAATTATAACTACAAACTCAACAACAAACGACAAGAGTGGCTTCAGTTGGCACTGAGGAGCAATCCTGGGGTTGCCACTGGAGAAGTCGGGATGGGTGAGAAGTCAGATGGGTTCGTGAGGAAGCAACCTGTAGAGGTTCCTGTAGTGACCCCCTTACCTGCATTTCTCTATCTGCTTTACACACAGCCACCCAATGTAAATGTGTACCCCCTTTGTCCCAGGATGCTTCCTTTCCTCCCAATCAGCTGATATTTAGGATCTCTATAGTTCTGGGCATTGGTCTAATCTCTTGTGTTAATACTGACATGGGGAGAAAGATGTAAGCTCCAAGATACTGAAGATACTGAACAGAATGTGACCATGTAGGGAAAGCCACACCGAGAAGTTAAGAGCAGAATTCCCAGGACTCAGGTCTCCTGGAAAAGGCTGACAGTTGAAGTGACCCGTCTCTCCTGACATGGTTTGCCCCATTCAGCATACCCTATAGATTAGTAGTGGAGTCACAGATTTGTTCAAGCCATACACAGGAAAAAGTAGTCTTTATGTTCTACGATTGATCTAAGTCTTCTTTATGAAGACTCTCCTCTCCCCTGGACACTTTGAGTTGCCAACTAATGAGGTATCTGTCTCCTCTGCTTTGAATGGTCTCATTTTGGCCGTTGGTTCATCCATCTGGCCTCCTCCCAGGACGGCCTGTGTGCCATTGCTCCTGTATCATGGGCACTTGGCTTGGTCCCAAACGCTGGGGATGTCCTAGAGATCTGAGGCTTGGAACGCTGCTCCAAGTTCTCCTGAGTTCCCCTATAACAGTATGTATTTTATTAATACCTCCTGTCAGGATATGACTCCATGATGGGGGCCGGAGATGACAGGAGGAGGGGGGGGTACTATATGCATATCTAAGTGCATATGCATCCCTTTACATCTGCTTCTTTTCTTCCTGCCATTCCTCAGTGCTGGCAAGGCTCTGTTTTACTTCCTCTTCCTATCTAATCAGGACTTTATACCCTACATTCTCTTTGCAGATCCCAGTGTTATTAACTCATTCCCATTCATCATTGAAGTTTAAAGAGCAAAACCAATTCGCAATAAAGGATTACATTCAGAAAGCATTTCAAAAATACTATTCTTATCACCCACTGTTATATTGGTAGAGGTAAATTTTGAGTGGAATTATAAAATATTGGGATTTTCTCTTTCCCATACAATCTTTCTTCAGTGTCCATTTTCAGAGACAAAAAAATAGAGATGTGTAGTGTCCCAGCTCCCATGCTGTTCAGGTAGATATCTTAGCATCATTAGAATCACCTAAAATTACTTAAAGCAGATAGGTATTTACTTTCTTTTTAGTCACCACAGGATATTTGGAAATGTATGTGTGGAACTGCTAACATAAACTATGAAGGGTTGCATATCAGTCTGGTTATTATCAGTCTGCAGTTATATTTATAAAATTCCCTTGCAATGACTTCATTATAGCCCTTCAAACCATAGGGTCTCTCGCCCCCAGTTTGTAGCATTGTATATACAGAGGCATTAGGTTATGAAATGAGTTTTTGAAGTCTCTACAGAGGGGGAAAATGATCTCAGTGTACTCAACATTAGTCAATAGCTCCCTGGGAGTATATTATGCAACTCTGGATAGAAGATATTACAAAATTACAGTACATTTCTTGGAAGGCAACCGGGAGTCAATTATTCAATATATAGAATAATATTCAGCAAATATCTCTTGGACTGTACATNTTGCCAATTTTTTTTTTTTTTTTTTTTTTTAGGTGCTAGAGACAAAATGGTAAAGGGTTAAATAGGGTTAATGAAGCTTCTTCCCTGAAAGAGCTTGTGTGCTAGTAAGTAAAATAGGAGAGAGGGATATAGGCAAGTATGAAGAATCTCTAAGTACCTTCAAGAGTGTATCCATCAGAAGCAGAGAAACCATGGGGAAGTGAGGGGATGCGATTTGATGACTATGAATAGCAGAAGGTCTGGACTTTAGAAAAGTGAGGAACTTGCATTTCTGTTGGGTGTTGTTCCATAGAATAGGACTAGGATCAATGGGGAGAATTGGTGGGGCGGGTCTTGCTCAGTGTAAGAAAGAACTTGGTAGCAACTGGAATTTTACTACATCTGTCTCTCCATACAACCTCCTTACACTAATTGAAATGTAAATGGTATGGCTGCTTTGAAAAACAGTGTGACAGTTCTTCAGATGATTAAATGTACACTTACCATGTGACCCAACAATTCCACTACTAGGTATATATACAAGAGAAATGAAATGAGAAATGTAACATGTCAATACAAAAGTTGTACATGAGTGTTTATAGCATTATTGTTCAAAATACAGAAGAGGGGAAGACAATCCAAATGTCCAGTAAAGGATAATGCAATATTAGTTGGCCGTAAGAAGGAACAAAGCACTGATATGTGCTATAACATAGATGAACCTTGAAAACCATTCTTCTAAGTGAAAGAAGCCAGTCACAGAAGACCACGGTATAGTGTGATTTCATTCATATTAAAGTACAGAATAGGGGATATCTATAGAGGCAAAAATTATATTAGTGATTGTTCAGGGCTTAGAGTAAGAAGGATTAGAAATGAGAGTTGAAAGGGATTCGGTTTTCTTTTTAAGGTGATAAAAAATATTGTGAAATTGACGGAGATGATAGGTGCACGTACCTGAGACTATACTAACTTTATATGCTTTAACCAGGTAAACTGTATGGTATATGAGTTATATCTCAATAAAGCTGTTAAAAAAGGTAATATTTGAGTCTGTGATTTGAAAATGGTCTCAAATGTAACACTTGACTTTTCTAATCAGATTATGAGACACCCCAAATTATAGCTTCTACCCAAAGGAAAAGAGAGAGTCTATTTCAGACGCCTATTGAGCCTTTAAAGTCTTTATTTTAGCAGGTATGCAAATCAGAAAGTCAGTGTTTGATGACTTGAAAGATAATCCCTGCCTTTTTTAGGGCTTTCTGTGTCCTTTGTCCTAGGTCTTCACTCTTAGAAGTGCAAAAAACTATGAGATGCAGAAGACTGAGGATCCGGGAGAAATCCTCCATCTGCCACTCTCCATCTCCCAATGAACATTTATCAAAAAGAATAATTATAAAAAGGAATATATAGTGAAAGAAGGATATTCTGTTCCTTGAAATATTCTTAAAATTGATAAGGAACAAAATATTTTAAAATTTCGAAATTTTATTATCTCTTATTCTATGACATGATGCAAATTTTACTTATTGCCACACAGGAAGCATCTATCGGGCACGGACACTTCTACATGCCTTAGTGACAGTCCTGTTTGGAGTTAAAGAAACAGTTCAGAGAGACTGCAACTTGCCTCAAAGCACACCGTTTTTGGCTAGAGGCAGAGGCAGTATTTGAATCTGCGTCTTTCACATCAAAGGCTGTTGGTACAAGTTGCCTTTGAAAAACGTGGACCAAGACTG
Source organism: Crocuta crocuta (assembly GCF_008692635.1). NCBI lineage: Eukaryota > Metazoa > Chordata > Mammalia > Carnivora > Hyaenidae > Crocuta > Crocuta crocuta. The sequence continues at coordinate 6,126,882 of NW_027533089.1, read as the reverse complement.
TAGCTTGAGTCTCCTTACTGCTAAGGGCTACGAAACAACACAGGTGTAAAAGGGAAACACGGGTCCCTCAGCAAAGTTTCGATAGGTGAGGCCACCTCCACAAGTGAGTTCTCCTCCTATCTCTTAACTGCTCAAGGTCCTCAAAATCAAAATTTCCTTATTTCATCATTACTGGATTTGCATGACCACATCCTCCCTTCCTTGTCTTTTTCTCTTAGTTTCACCCCACACGAATTGCTAGCTGTTGAGCTGCCAACAAACCAGAGCTCCCCTGGTGCTTCTTACACATCTCCAGAAACGATGTCAGACCAGCTCGGCTCATGTTCATATTCTCCTTGGCTGATGAAATATTTAAACCGTGCTGATAGCCTCAGATGGCATTTTAGATGCTGGATACACCACCCTGTGGGTCTCCTTCCAGAGGAACAGTGGGCTGCAGTGCCCTGCATCCATTTCTCTCCCATGTTTATGCTAAAAATGACACTTCCCCTTGATGCTTTTTAATCAAAAGCAGCTCATCACCAGCATTAAAAAAAAAAAAAAAAGGCCGTTTCTAGTAGGCTTGACTGGCCAAGTGCACACAATTAGTAAGACCTTTTGGAGGAAGAATTTACAGAAAATGCTCCATTCGTTGACTTTCAATTAAAATGATAAGAGCAACAGATCAAGTGATAGGAAGCCTGTTGCCTTCCTGTCAACCCTGTGGCTGGTGTGTGGTGGGAGAGAGAGGTTCCCTTTGCAAGCACAGGTGAGCAGGTCATTCCGAGTGCAGCTTTTACACCCAAGCTAATTGATGAAGACATTTTCATTTTGACCTGATCCCATAGAAAACAGACAAACAAACCCAAAACACTTGTCAAAGAGCTGTGCTAACACAGGTAAGGTTAATAGGTGTGAGGGACTAGACTTTCCTTAATATTAATCAAAAATAATTTGAGCCTTAACACGATGGCCTTGCTCCTTAATTTTGATGGTAAAAATCAGAACGTTTCCCTTCAATGCTGTTAATGGGGTCAGTCTCCGAGTCTGAGCTGGTTGCCATGCCGTCAGTCCTGCGGAATCCTAAAAACCATCATCATTTGTTTCTAAACAGATCAAGAGCTATTTACCATCTCAGTGTTTTGTGCACAGCTGGGTGTCTGGCAAATGTCCAATATCCATTAACATTTAAAAATTAGTCCCATAATGCATCTTTTCTAGAGCTTGAGAAGTACACACAGTGACACATGTTGGGAACCAATTACACTTGCGCTACCATTAGTCTGGCTGCATTCAACTTCCCAGTAAATGCAGGCTAATTTAGTTTCCAGAATAGTGTGTCTAAATTCATACGATGACCTTAGAGAGGGCTGAGTATCTAAAGATTTAAAGTGGAACAAACCGCTTAGCAAGAATATTACTTCGCATAGCGAAACACGGGAATACATTATGTGACGATTCGCTAAATTTCTGCAAGTTTCCTTTTAATTCATCCTTTTCAAAACTTCCAGGCAGAGTGAGTCGGAGGACACAGACTGCCAGATTTCGGTAACCATGTCTATTCCTTTGGTCTGCAAAGCTAACGTCACTTTGTATGTTAGCAAATAATTTGAAATGTGTCTATTCTTTCTCACTTCTGGGGATATAACTGCGTTACTGCATTCTGTTTGGTTAATGAATGAACAAATTTTGTCTTTAGGGCGGAATGCTTCAAATTCTATTTGGGAGTCATAGTACTTGATGGTTTAAGATGAACAAAGCAAACTCTATAATTGGTGGTTTAGTAAAAGGTTGAAAACAGAGAAGTTCAGAAATAAATACTTTCTGAAAAGTGTTCTTTAAACTACACTGTCTAGAAAAATTCCTCTAATAATATTCAAGGTGAAATAGGGAGTGGAATCTATCTGAGGAACAGCCAGTAGAGTCTCCCCCCCTCCTTCTCAGGTGTCTATTCAGCTCTCCATAATCAGGATAGAGAATGATTGGCTTCTCTGCCTGATGATTCTGGGGCGCGTATTGTACCAAGCTTATCTTAGCTCACTTAGTCTATGTCATGCTGTTTAATAAAGCTAAATTGCTCACATAAACAGAATACTGTGCCATGGGCTTTTAGGATTCAGAGGTGGCTTAAAAATATAATTTTTCACTAACATTCAACAGAACAATTTAGCAATAGCTTACAGAAAATTGCAGGAAAGCAGTAATTTTCCAAATGTGCACAAACTGATTCAGCAATTTACAAATTAAAGACTTTGGGGGTGGTTAGGGATGTGCAGTGAGCTAGCAAAGTTGTCTTCTTCTAGGGGAGAATTCCCATGCCTCCGGCCATGCTGAGGAACATTGTTCCATTATTACTCAAGCATCTTGAAATATTTCATGGCAAAGCTCTTTTTAAAGGTTATAATTGTTATGTTAAAAATTACATTGACTGAATTGATTTAAATTGTATTGATTTTTCTAGGAAATGTCATGGCCTCTGTAATTTAAGAGTAATTTTAGTGATTTGGAAGCACATATTAGAATCTCCTTTGGTATGCTCTTATTTTGATAGGACTATATATTATTATAATGTTTTGGGTTGAGATTCTTTTAAACACCATAGGAAATACAACGGTCTCATCAGGGCTCTTGATTTGTGCTCTTAACTGAGTTAGGAGTTTGGGGTTAGAATTTTTTATTGTTTGGGGAGTGTGAATCATAGTTACTGCTGAAAATTTATAGAATAGGCAGATAGGCATAGTAGATTAAAATAATAAAGAATAAATGTGCCAGTTGGGGAAAACATCCAAACCTATCATTTTGCAAACCTGTCTATATTGTATGTTTCTAGGTCATTCTTTTAGTGCAGAGATTAACTCAATGGGTGTAGAAGAATTTGATTTATTGGATGGAGAGAGGTTGAGAATACTTCATTTTAATAACCTGAAAGGTAAATATTTTATCTATAACAGTAATCTGAATGTGTGTCCTGCATAAAATAACCAGTTCAAAATAGGCTGGGGGAAAAGGTGCATTTATCTTTTGTATAAAAGGTATGCAGGGTTATGATCTCATCACACGTACAAAAAAAAAAAATCCCCTTTACCATTGGAATCATGAACAAGAAATGTATTTCCTTCAACTTAATTATTTAGTTTCCTACGAAGAAGTTGCTCTGCAGAGGTCAATTATCCTTCAGGGATATCCTGGAAGAAATGAACAATTAGCTTGATTTTCTGTTGAATTTGGAGCTTGAGACTCAGTATGTGATCTATTAAAAACAGGAGATAATTCCTCTTAAACCATGTCCTAATCTACATGGGAGTTTTACACTGCAGGTAAGAAATCAGCAGAGTAATCCAATCCACCACCATGGGGCCAAGACTGAGTATCTTGATACACAACAATCATGGCTTCAAAACATTAAAAGAAAAATCTCTCATGGAGAGCAATGAAGGATAACAGAATTCATTCTTCTTATGAAGTAAAAAAAAAAAAACCTTATGAAAGAGAAATGCCATTTGATTTTTTTTAACTAAACAGAATTGCTCAAATCTGATTAAAGGGAGTAGTGGCAAACATTGTAATTTGGGGTAATCAGGAGAGTGTGTGATTTTACGAAGAGATGAAAGGCAAGAGTAAGACTTTCATAAGCTTCAGACTATCCAGGAGGCGGACTATTACCTAGCTCTGTTCTAAAAAAAGCTTTCTTGCCCCAAGAAACAGAATTTAAAGTGGAGACTAAATTGAGTTAAAAAGCATCCTGAACAAAGCTTTTCAGAAAAGCTCTGAATTCACTTATGTGATGAATCTAGGAAAAAAATGATTTCCTCTCTGGAAATGTCTTTCTCTTTTTGAATTATTTTAACATGGGAGTTGTAAATACAACATTCTCTGTCTCTGTCTCTGTCCTCTCCTTCTCTTAATTTGAGAATGCTAGTTTCATCTGGCTCTATTTTCTTGGAAGTCAGGGCTATGCTTTAAGCTTAATAATATTGGATGCCCCTCAAGACCTTTAAATCACCTTCACGTCACTGATTTAACACTTCCCCTGAGGACACATTCATATGTTCGCAGACCTAAGAATGTGGCTTTTAAACACACACACACACACACACACACACGAGAGAGAGAGAGAGAGAGAGAGAGAGAGAGAGAGAGAGAGATGAGAATATGCAGAGGGTTCAAAGAAGAAGAACTCAAAAGTATATTGTGGAATGGGAACTTGCTGGAATTGTGTCGTTTCAACTGTAAGCCCAAGAAAATAGTTTCATAGCCAGTTGCTGGTTTTCTTTACAAAAGAAAGAGGAGTTTTATCAAAAACCACCGAGTGGGTAGCTGAAATAAGTCTCTGCATGGAGAGAGAGTAGAGCGGTCTTGAATAGCTGCTACTTAGGATACCAATGATAATTTGTAATAATACATAAAGAGAGAACCCTGAATTCATTTAACCCATTTCAATGAGATTTAAGAATTTTTCCACACATTTTCATTTACTTTTACAGCATTCAGGTGAGGGAGACTGGGCAGATCTTCTCTCTCCCTCTGCAGTTGAGAGATGGATGTGAAAATATGTTGAGCAGCATCTGGTGATACAAGATTAGGTGCTTCTTGTTGAACTCCTTTAAAGTTATTTTCTTTTGGTATGTTTCCCTTTTGATATTTTTCAGTGCCCAGTTTCACACTACTTCCAGTCTGGCCTAGGGGGAGGAGGAAGCTCCTGGGACTTTGAATCAATTGGAAAAACGTGCTTTTTGATTCTATTCCTCCTTTTCCCTTAACCTCTACTTCTGCCAACAGCTTCAGTATGACCTAATAAACTTGAGCCTTCAGATTGGCATCAGGGGCCAGAAGAGATTTTATGAGGAAATGTGTCATCCGACTACTCCATCTGGACCTGTATGTCCAAAAACAAGCCCTGGCCTCACTGGCAGCTTAATGTGTCCTGAAGGATTGGACAGAGACACCATCATAGTTTTTGGTGTCAGGAAGTTTAAGGCCTCACTCTGGGTGGCCTCACGCCTGGGTTTAAGGCCTCACTCTAACATTTAGTCTGACTCGTCACTATCATCTGTAAAATGAAGATAATATTGATAACCAGTGCATTGGATTATTTATTGATCTATTGGTAAGAATGAATGAGACAGTGTGAGCAAACATAGCTATGATGAGTAGCACGCTGTCATTACAAATCCATTCCAAACCAGGAAACTCATATCTCCATGATGCGTTTCAGTCTTGGACTCAGAATTGTCTTGTGCTTTCTTGGTTAAAGCCCCCAAAGCCAGCTTTCTCTATTATGTTCATGTTGGAACCCCACAAAAACTTTCCTGAGTGTAGTTTTATATTGAAAATGTATTACAAACTCTTAAAATAAAAAAAAATTTGCTTGGTCTATAAAGCTTCTGTGGTTTTCTGCCCAGNCACAAAAACTTTCCTGAGTGTAGTTTTATATTGAAAATGTATTACAAACTCTTAAAATAAAAAAATTTGCTTGGTCTATAAAGCTTCTGTGGTTTTCTGCCCAATTACCTTCTAGAATGTATGGGTTGAATTAGATCAAGATGACTGAGGAACATCACAAGGAAACAAACTTATAAGTATGTGTGGTGATGGATGTTAAACAGATTACTGTGGGGATCATTTTGCAATATACATATATATATCAAATCAGGTTGTAAAATTGAAATTAACGTAGTGCTCTGTGTCAATTATAGCTCAAAAAACCTGGTAAATTAACAACAACAACAACAACAACAAAATGTGACCAAGGAATCCATAAACTAACCTGAGTGCTAATGGGTAGTCAATTTTGTCACAAGGAGGCCTCACATCTCCTAAAATTCCCTCTGACGGAAGTTTCCAGTTGCATTTCTGTGCTTTACTACCAGAATGGAAGCATCAGACACCATTTGGTCCAACAGCACCCTGGAGAGCACCACACCCACTGCTTGGCCCAATCTGCAGATGAGGAAATTAACATATGAAATGGCCATAGAACTCTTCAGTTACCAAGGAGCATAAGAACCCTGGATTCCTTATTCCTAGTACAGTGCTTTCACATCTCATAGAATAAAACATAATCTTTAATAAATATTTGTGAATACACACTTGAAGGCAATGACCTGTTCATAAAACAACTGATCTGGTAAAAGAACCGTAGGCCACCTTACTGTAGGCCAGTTATCTCCCTTCACCAATTCCCTGGCAGGTGAAGGGAGGGCGTGTTGCTGATGGGGAAGGGAATCCTAAATTGGCTGTTTGGCTACTAGTTTGATGAAATCACCCTCAGTTTGGTCTAATGAAGCCAAGAGGCTTCTAGATAAAAATCAGATCAGGAGAAAAAAAAGGGACATACCTTTCACTGCTGTGCTGAATGAATGAGAGGCAATGGTTATAGCAATAGGACATTCAGCTGCATAGAAAGAGTTGGTTTCCATTCCCGGGGAGTTACAGGATGCATAACTATGGCTAGTTGTCAATTTTGTCTTATTCAAAAGGAGGTTAGTTAGTTCTAGGTGAACCATCAGACATTTTCTTTCTGTCTACATTGATTTATTTCCTCTATCCATTTTTCCTTTAATGGTGCATTTATTTTACACAAGGCCTAACAAAAGATGGACACCAAACTCAAGTGCAGAGTTAAATCATTCAAAAGCCTTTCTCTGGGAATTAAGGGGATGTTTGAGCAACCACCGGATGACAGGTGAAATCCACACAAAGCAATTTTAGTGTTTTCTTTTCCTATTTGCTCTTAGAATTATGCATTGTGCTTAATGAAGAGTTGGTGAGACTTCCTCTCTGATAGTGAGTTTTAAAACACCCAGAAACATGAGATGGATTTGACTCCCATCTCTGATTTCATCCCTACATTTCACAGACTATTTTATTCTCATAGGTCTCTGAGAGGTAGAAAACATTTTAAAGGCTACAGCATCTGTTCCATACATATTAGTTGTCCCCAAAAGAGCTCTGTAGAATCAGCTTCACTAAGTAAGTAGAGCCAGAACAGAGCTCTGTTGCATCTACCTAGGCACCACATATCTGGATGCCGAACTACTGTGTAATCTGAAGACCTAGGTCTTATAAATGATGGCACATATACATTACTATCTGAACTTCACCAGCTCAGAGTCCCTACTTGCTCACTGTGGAATTCTCGTCCCTCTCCCACTGGACTCGCTAATTATGCATGAAGGCCCACCTGGGATACATTCACTTAGGATTAAACCTCCCATGCTCTTTGCAAGGCGTTGCACCAGCCTTGGCAGAATCCTTAGAATGAAGACTCTGCTTGGCACAGCAGTTGTCTGGTAGCAGCCCCAGGAGCCTTTAGGGGGATTAAGCTACACTCTAATAGGGGCTGTTGTGGGATGAAGACTCACTAGAGGGACTAAAAAAGGCCTTTTCCCCAGCTCTGTGCCATACGTTGTTGCCTGGATTCCAGAGTAGAATAAGTTGGGCTACAAAGTTTACATCTTCTATAAATTCAGTTCTATATGTCCTAACCTCCCCCTTCCTTTGTGCTGTAGACTACCGCCTATCAGACTGGAAGTGGGGGTGGGGGGAGAGTGGTTGGGTAAACAGAGGACAGCATGCCACACTCTCCATTCTCTCCTTCCACCTCAGCAGTCACATACAACCAGGGCCACAACTTCTAAACCCCAAAATGTCTCCTTCAGTTAGACCGAAGCCTCTTTGAAAATTGACTCATGGAAATGGATGTACGTGTGCATTGTGGGTAGGAAAGAGAGGCAGTTAGATAGGAAAGTTCTTACCCTGAAACCTCTGAACTGCGCAGTGTAGGCATGCTGTAGACTCTTGGATGGCAAGCCCCTTCCTCTCACACTGCAAGGGTGTCCAACTGCATCTGGCCAACCAGCCAGATTGTTCCTTCAGTGAGGTGGTCGTCAGAGGCAGAGCCTCCTCTCCATGTGGGAGCTCACCGTGTGATTGACTGCAGTGTCTGTTTCAGCTGGCTTCCAGGAGAGCAGATTATGTTTATGAATGTTTTCAGGAGCTTTTACTGAAGAGTTCATATATTGGCCCTCAAGCTACAGAGTTAGGGAATGAGGATGAGGAGTCGCATAACACATAGGAGCAAGGCCTCCCTACCTAGGCCTTGAGAGTGTTCCAAGTGAGTGCTTTCTTGTTCACTAATTTTCTCTATTCTCTCCTCTCGTCCCTTTGAAGCCCTTTCTCATCTGTGTTCCTGGTGTCATTGCTATTTCCTTACCACTCCCACTAACACTCCCAGAAATTCAACACTCTAGTCAGAACAGTGGAGTCCCAAACGCCTCTTGTGTCAGGAAATTTCCACAATGTGGGGCCTTAGGTATCTTCTACATGCAATGGTTTTTCCTTTCTATATGTTTGTTTTTTTTCTTTTCTTTTCTTTTTTTTTTTGCTGGCCCGCCAAAGAGCTCTCACTTAGAGCCTACTAACTCTGGGGAAGACATGCTCTCTCATTACCCTCTTCCAAGAATGTGTTCCTTTGGAAGACATGGTACCTAATCTTTGGTACACATTCATACTTATTTTTATTAACATACTTTTGAATTTGTTTCTTGAGAATAATCCTGGCCCATAAGTTAAATCCTGATCCCTTACTTTACATTCCTTACATTAATTGGCTTGAATGGCACCAAATCTAAATCTCTTCTCTCTCATCCCCAAATTCTCCCTGTTCACATACATTTGAGTGTAGGGAGGGATGTGAGGACTGACAGGTCAGTCTTCACTGCACACCAGCACAGACTGCATCACAGGGTGGAGCAGGCCTTATGTGTCCACAAGAAGTTTTCATATAAGTTCTTTAGTCTTTGTCTTAGGTTGGGTTCCCCAGAAACAGACGCTGAGAAAAGATTTAGGTTAATTAGTTTATTTAATTAATAATTAATAATTAATAATTATTAATTAATTTAATAATTAGTTTATTTAATAAATAATTAATTGATTATTAACTAATAATTAATTAATAGTTAATTCTTCATCTGTTGATGATCTCAGGAAACATCAACAGTGGAGTGAAAGGGAGAGACAGGGAAGGGAATGAAGGAAACTAATATGTGTGCACTCACTAAACTCCTCGAGCTCAGTCCCCTTCTAACCTCTATAAGACTGTGAGGAACTGACCTCAGCAGTGTCCCACCCAAGGGATAGGAAAGATGAGCATTTATTCTCCTCTATTATTAATGAATGCTATTACAGGAGGGATTAACTCCCCCAGCATTTCTGGTGGGCCCTGCCCTCTGTTAGAAAGTAGAGAGCCCTCTACAGATTCATAGGAGCTTGCAATTAGAAACCAATTATAGAATGTGACGGGACAGTCAGAGCCAAGGGGAATGAGCAAGTCACTCACTTATCCATCCACTACCACTCTGTTCAAAGACAGGAGTAGAAACACTTTTATACTTTACTGGTCTGTACCCAGAATTGCAGAGAGCCTACCTTTTCCTTGGTCAGAAACTACTCCATGAAGTCTGCTAGTACTGTTTCTGAGATGAAAGGCCTCCCTATCCCCCACTGCACACAGAAGGGTCTGGCAAGAAGAAGGGAAGTCTGGCTCAGATATTGAGCTATCTACAGGTAATCAATCATTGGTCTTTATTTTGACAGCACCTAAGAAAGTGACTAGTATCTATTCAATGAAAGTAAATATTTATTAAGCCGAAGAATAAATATTTAAAAATTGGGATTTGAATCAAGAACACCTGATCTTAAGAGTTGTGTTCTTTTCATTTTGTTCAATCTTTACCTCATTAGGGAGTCGCTGAGCTGAGGAGACTGGAAATAGTAGCTGCCACCAATGGTGGCAACGAAAGGGTTCCCTCATTGGGAATTCTCTGCCCTGGCTGATAATGGCTTTTGTGTGTCTAGACGGGGACCTGTAAATTGGCCTGCCAACCTAGCTGGAATGCAAAAACCCTACTCCATTAAGGGCCATTCAAATCAGCCAAAATGTCAACACTCTTAAAAACAGATCTATTAATAATTCAAATGCTGTAGTAACACTACAAGCATTTTCTCACATTATATTAGAAAATTTGACAATGTTTGCCCATATTTATAATTGTGATGGCTTTATTTTTCAGGAATAGTATGATTGTTAAGCACTGATGCATTTGTTTCTGCACTGAATAGCCTGGCTTGATGAAAATTTGTCTAGGAATACTGACAAGAAAAAGGAAGCTATATTTAGCATAGGACCAGTGATATTGAAGTGTTTTTATTTCTTCTAATTCTTTGATAATTGGCTATGGGTGGTAACTTTCTATTCAGGACTCGTTCTGTTCCACTAGTTGTAACAGGTCATAATAGAGTTTCAGTAACATAAATCTGCACATACATTATGTACACATATACTTGCACTTGACACACTTACTATATTCATTCATTCATGGAAAAATAGTTATTTGTTGATCAATAAGTTTGTTATGACATGTATAAACTTATTTGAAGTTTATAATATGTATAAACTTACTTGAAATTTTGAACTGCCCTGCTAAGAAGGGGGTACACAGACTTTGTCTTAAGACCTAATTCAAATCCTACTAGCTACCTAACATTGAGCAAGTGACTTAAACCCTCCAACTTTCCGTTTCTAACTGTGTCAGATTGTGATAAATAATGCTTACCTCATGATTGATGAGGGTTAAATTAGATAAGACATGTGAGTAAATTAATATTTAATTCTATGGATGACTCTATGAGGCTGTTATTACTATGCACATTTTTGTAGAGGAGAGGCAATCGGGATTCTTCCAAATATGATTTCCCTCAGTTGCACAGAATGGTGTATATGGAGCTATCTCATGAGGACACATTCTGATTTATATACCTGACATCTCACGCTAAAGTTTTCAGGGGTTTACAGAAGTAGAAAGAAGCTTCCTCTTATCTCAGGTGACACTACAATTGTTCTTATCAGGTTAGAGACATAGAATCTCTTTTTTATCAATTAGATACTCATTAAGGTTAGCAAACTTTTATTGATTGGTAAAGGAGTGAGCAGCTAGTCAAAAGGGTAGTAGCAACTTAACTGCAAAGTCGAGGATGCCTGACAACTCCCTTGCAAGTATTTTCACTTACTTCTGTTGGGTTTTATTAAACATCCAGCATCACTCCTTAGGAAGGCTGTTTAAATATTTGAGCGGGAATTGATTGTGTATTTTGACATAGTTGTGCTTTTGCAAGAGTATCAATGATCATATGGATTGGTTGTCCATTTGATGAACTTCTTGCATGAGTGGTGTTGACAGTCAGTCTATTCATCCAAGTGCATGTTTGGCTTCAGCATCATTTTGTAATATATTGGGGCAAATATTTTTCTTTTGTGTGTGGGAACACATTTTTAAAATCACAAAGGAAGGCAGAGTGAATATATGATTTTCATATACAAATATTTATTTTATAGACAACTTTTCAGGAACATTTAGCGCATAAAGCCAAGTGAATCCATATATCGATTAGGCTGGCTGGTTTCCAAGGTAGGAGAACTTGATTCATCTCTCTTGTAAATTCACTATTCTCTTTACTGTTTCAGGATTTTCCCTGGCAGTGTTTCTCCCAGGGTTATATAAGGTCTTTGCCACCTACTTGGGCATGGGCAAAGAAGAAAAAAAAAACAATAAAGGAAGGCAGAAACATGTACAGAATATCTTGAAGATAGAATTACAAAGCATAAAAAATGTTTATCTTTGATATCTTTTTTATAAGGCACCGAGAAAAACCTAGAAATCATCTTTGTATTTTTTCTTCAAAATTTTGACCTACTTTTGGCAAAGAAGGAGGATGAGGCAGTAATGAGATGGGGTTTAGGGCTTGGCCCCCCGGAGCTCTCCTCTACCCTTTACCGTGTGGCCTGGAGGAAGTCCCCTGCGGTCCTGAGTCTCAGGCTTCCCACTGCAAGAATGAGTACAATTATAAACACCACATAGGGTTGCCATGAAGATTAAAAAAGATGTATCAAAGTACTCAGAAAACAGTAAGTAATTAATAATTGTCAGCTATTTTTATTTTTAACAAGGTTATTATAGCCCCCAGGAAGGCAGAATATCTAGCAGTTAGAATGTAATGTTTGAAGTGGGCAAGGTGCTAAATTCTCTTTTTAGCTTTACTATTGACTCATTGTGTACTTGGCATTAGTAATGTACCTACTTATTTGTGCCATTTAATTTTAAATTACGTGGAAAATATGATGTTGGAATTTGATGATAATAACAGAGCCCTGAAGTGTTTTCAGAAAAGAGTTAGATAATAATGGGGAGGGAACAATCACACAGAGCCTTCTTGACCATTGTGAGGACTTTGTCTTCTACTTTTACTGCTTCAGGGTTTTAAGTAGAAGCATACAATTCCCTGAATTATGCTTTTAGTTGACTGCTGCTGTTACTGTGTTGACAGGAGCCTATGGGGTGGGGCTCAAGGGGAAAGGCAAGGAAGGAAGCAGAAAGACTCACTGGGTGGATATTGCAGGAAAACTCCAATAGGAGTTGATGGTGTCTCTAATTAGGATGGCTGCAGTGGAACTTTTGAGAAACAATCATATTCTTTATGTACCTTCAAGGTAGAGACAACAGCATTGTTAGATGGATTGGATGTAGACTGCGAGAGAGAGAGAGGTTAAAAGTCACTTCAGAGTTTCAGGTCTGATTAACTCGAAGACTACAGTTGCCATCAGCTGGAATGAAGACGACTGAAGCAGAGCAGGCTGGGGGCTGGGCAGTCAGGAATTTCCTTGGGACACTGCTGCATGTTAACAGGCTGATTTATCTCTAGGCAGAGATGTCAGGTAGGTAGGTAGACATATCAGTCCAGAGCTAGAAATATGGGGATCAGACCGGAGATATAAATTTGGAGATCATTTGCATAGAGATGGTGTGTAAAGCCATAGACTGAATGAGATCACCAAGGAAATAAGTCTAATACAGAGAACCAAAGACTGAGTCCTGGATGGTTTACTTCACTAAATGATGTCTCCCCCAAATTAAAGGAAGAACAGCATTATTCAAAGAGCCCATATTTACATTTGATTACTTTCATGACTTATAACTACAAAAAGTATAAGTTCTCCTGCTTTTACGAGGCTTCTGCCAAAGGGAAGGCATTTACATCTGGAATATATAAAGATTGTTCAAAACTCAATAGTAAGAAAACCAACTCTCAACTAAATATGGGCAAAATATTTGAACTAAAACTTTACCGAAGAAGATATAAAAATGGCAATAACCACATAAAAAGGTGCAAATTATCATTAGTCTTTATGGAAATGCAAGTTACAATCACAATGAGATATCACCAACTAAAATGGCTAAAAAACAAAAAGAAAGAAACAGTAGGCTGATAGCATCAAGTGCTAAGGAGTATAAAGATCAACTAGGACTCATACATTACTGGTTGGGAATGCAAAATGGTGCATCCACTTTGGAAGACAGTTTCTTATCTAATTAAACACATACTCACCATATACCCAAAAATCCATATTTACCCAGAAGAAATAAAAACTGAATGTCACACAAAAACTTGTACATGAATGTTTATAGTGGCTTTATTTGTAATTGCCAAGCATTGGCAATGACCCAAATGTCCTTCAACAGGTGAATGGGTAAACTTTGGTTCATCTTTATAATGGGATACTCTTCTGCAATAAAAAGGAACAAAATTCTGATACACACACCAGCATGGCTGAATCTCAAATACAATGGTAAATTTAAAAAGCTAGATTCAGGGGTGCCTGGGTGGCTCAGTTGGTTGGGTGTCCGACTTCGGCTCTGGTCATGATCTCACAGTTCATGAGTTGAAGCCCCCTGTTGGGCTCTGTGCTAGCAGCTTCGAGCCTGAAGCCTGCTTCGGATTCTGTGTCTCCCTCTCTCTTCACTCCCCCCCCACTTGTGCTATCTCTCTCAAAAATAAATAAACATTAAAAAAATTTTTTAAAGCCAGATTCAAAAGATTCCTTATTGTTTAATTCTATATAGATGATCTATAAGCGATGATCTATAAATGGGTCAGTGGTTATGATGGACTGGGGTTGTAGAGAGGGATCCCCGACAAGGGGTACCTCTGAGTATTTTTTGAGGGGAGGGAACAGCTCTATGTCTCAGCTGTGGTGATGGTCACAATATTGTATACATTTGTCAAAACTCATTAACCTGTCCACCAAAAGGGTGAATTGTGCTGTATGTAAATTATATCTCAATCACCCTGATTATTAAAAACGATAGTGTTTGGGGTACCTGGGTGTCTCAGTCAGTTAAGAGACCGACGCTTGGTTTTGGCTAAGGTCATGATCTCATGGTTTGGGAGACTGAGTCCTGCAACAGGGCCCATGCGGACAATATGGGGCCTGCTTGGGATTCTCCCTCTCTCTCCCTCTCTCTGACCCTCCCCCACTCATGTTTTCCCTCTCCCTCTCTCCCTCTCTCTCTCAAAATAAATAAATAAACTTTAAAAAATAACGTTTATACTAATGATCAACAACTAGAAAAAAAAAAATCAGAACAAACAAAGAACCACATGGCTTCACAGTGTTTTTGAACACATTGGGTAACTACCTCAGAAGTCAAGGGAAAGCCAGTTACCATACTGAAGCCTTTCCCAAGGGCTAGACAGGAGGTGGAGAGTCAATGAGGTCCCCTTTGATTTGCTGCATCCAGAAGCACTTTGAACAAAGCCAGTGATACGCTTGGTGTAGTCTGTTGGACAGCACATTTGCCTCAGTGAAAGATGACCCAGCCTAATGTACTATAAAGTGTCAGCATCCAACAAGCTTGTTGTATTTTCAGATCCCAGGCTCCAAGACACCATGTATGGTATTTTCACCCGGGGTGAGGTTGACCTAAAGCACCACAGGCAGATTCTCTGGAGTAAAAGATTTTTTAACTACATGTCAGCAATGATTAGTTACAAAGGAAAAGAGAACTTGCCCCATTTGACACTAAATGACAGAACAATGTGACAAAAGCTAAAAACGGGAAAAAAAATCAGTCTTTAAGACAAGAGGCTGATCCCCAGTAGTGTTAGGGACGAGCCTTTTGATTACATCTTTTGTCCCACGAATAATAAATCCCTACCCTCCAAAGGCTTTCTAGGCTGGTCGCCTAGATTTTGGCCTGATGACCTCCAAAGTACAATTTGCAGAGTTGAAGGAATCTGACCTGCATTTAATATTTCGTCTCTGTCTATCTCTGTAAAGTGAATTCTGGAGAAGACACAGAATCTTGTTATCCCCCGATAAATCAGGCATAGCATGGACAACATGTTCCTATAGCTTTTTAAACACCTGAGTAATGGGTTAAAACCATGATTAGTAAAGATGCTCTTTCAAACCTCTTGACTTAGGCTTCTAGCCAGGCTATTAATTGTAATGTTATATTTCTGTGAAACTTTAACCACAGTAATGATGTACTATGCAAGGCTTTGTTGCAGCTGAGATGTGGAGACGGGGTCCCTGCTGTAAGGGCTGGCATTAGGGTAGGAAGAAATGATACTTAATAAAATAATGACGATGCTGCTGCTGCTGCTGCTGCTGCCAATTCAAAGTGGCTTATGCTAAATCACGAATGTATAGAAGAAAGAGTAAACACAAGTAGAGAAGCAGCACACTATAAATAGAAGCCTGAGAATCAAACACTTGTGCCTTTTAGTCCAAGTTCGCTCTTTTTGGCATTTGTGAGACACTGGGCAACACATGTCATCTTTGCAAGTCTCAGTTTCATTATCCATAAAGAATGGAGATAATTGCAGATTCTACTGCTTAGACTTGCTAGAATGAAGGGGATCCGGCGTATAAATGTTTAAATACAGTATGTGGCATAGAAAACATTCAATAGCTATGAGGTATTGGCAGTAGAGGTGGTAGAAGTAGTAGCAGGATTGGAAAATAGCAGCTATTTCTGCAACTTTTTGTCCAGTGTGCTCTCCGAGGGAGGTCGTTGCTGAAGCTATAAATTTGGGAGTATGAATAGTACTTAAAATCATGGAGATAGAGTGCAATTAGCCAAGGAGAGAACATAGGAAAAGAGGCCTAGCTTGGAGTCTTGTGGTACTCTAAAGTTTAGAACCTGGGTGGAGAAGGGGCGAATAAGATTGGAATTGTTTTCTTTTTTCTTTTTCTTTTTTTTTCACTTTTCATTTATTTTAAAATTTACTCCTATAACACCTTACAAATTCCCCACAAACGTCACAGAGATGGAATTAGGGCTCTACCTATATCCTGACAAGTATCTCCATTCACATAATTACTGTCACTCTTAATGGAATGTTTAAATAAACAGTTAAATAAACTTCTGATGGCTTACATAATTTTAGTCCAGGTCTCCACTGGCAAAGTAAAGGGTTGAAGCAATTATCTGGATAATTCAGGCAGAACCTACCAGGTCCTTGGAACCCCTCTCTCCTTCTGCTACTTTTGCCCAAGTAACCAGGGAATCAGTTCAATTCTTTCCCTGATTGTGTAATTCTGGCCTTAGTATGTTTAACCACTGGACCTTGTCACCAAAATAAATATGTCATATTGGAAACAAATACCAGTGAGGGAAAGCACTTTCATCACGCGTGGGTATATTTTATTTCCA
Organism: Crocuta crocuta; assembly: GCF_008692635.1. Taxonomy (NCBI): domain Eukaryota; kingdom Metazoa; phylum Chordata; class Mammalia; order Carnivora; family Hyaenidae; genus Crocuta; species Crocuta crocuta. The sequence goes on along the minus strand of NW_027533089.1, from coordinate 6,110,347 downwards.
TATGGACAATGCTGAGAGCCAGTGAAAAGGCAGATCCAAAGTGTAAAGGATAAATGAAGGCAGACAGTCAGGAACTGAGTCCTTGTCAGTTGGAAAGGAAATCAGGCTCACTAAAGGTGAAGGAGCTGAATTTTCCTGGCAAGAGCCTGTATAATCATTTATTGTTATTTATGGCTCATTGGGAGAACAGCAAGAAAACTAAAATACAGGAGAATATTTTGACCCATGTCACAAAACACCATATGAATCTATAACCTCCTTATTAGAGATATTTTTCTAATCAAGAAGCAGCATTTTAGCCTCATGAAAAGGGAGGGACGTGAAGGGGATGAGATGTTTTTGATTAAAAAAAAAAAAACAACCCAGAAAATTTTTCTTGCTTAAATGTCCAGGTGAGGATAAATAACAGAAGGGGCAATGAAAATCTCACCAGCGAAGGACACCCTCCCTTTTGTGTGACTGAATATAAGTCCATGGAACTTGCGGTTGTGCCCAAATAAAGAGAAGCCACCAGCTCTAACTCAGCATTGACCGGGGCTGTCAGATCTTATCTTAATGAGGCACAGATCTTAGGACAGGAGAGGAACAAAACGAAGCAGTGTGATAAGGTACACAGTGCGGTAATTGGATCAAGCTGAGGCAGTGGTGGTCCTTAACAGCAGCTAGGGATACAAATGAAAGGGCTGTCACTTGCGAATAATTTGCTATGTTTCAGTTTTCACTTTTGTCCATACAGTTGTGTGTCACAAGAAAAGCACAGATTTTCCTTCTCCATTTGCCTCCCAGAATATTCATCTCTAACCACACTGCAGCAAATTTAACAACATGGCAAGTCGTGAGATGTTTGAAATCCTTTATTTACATGAATGTAATATACTTTCTCACATCTTACGGCCTTATTGTGCATCCAGCAAATTCCCTATGTTGCCAGCATACTGTTGCAATTTGCATTGCATTTTTCATGATTTTCCAGCGTTCCCAAGAAATGGTAGGAAAATAATGACATTGAATGCTGTGAAATAAGGCCTAAGGGATAAACTGAGGTCTTGTTACAGTTTAAAAAGCCTGCAGTCCCCGTGATCCACCACAAGGTCATAACAGTTCTTTGGATACTGTTAGGTAATCTATTGCTTTCTAATAAAATGCCTTGAAATTTAGTGGCTTAAAACAATATATAATCTCTCTTCGTTTTTCTATTTGGATTGGGCTCAGTAATGTGGTTCTTCTGCTCCACCTTGTGTCTGTTTTAGGCTGGAGAGTAGGAGATGTCTTCTTTGTTCACATGCCTGGGCCTCCTGTTGGATCTCTGGCCTGGCTGGGACCTGGTCTGGCATCTCTCTCCACATGGTCCCCTCATGTGGTAAGCTTGAGCCTCCTACTGACATCATGGTCTCAGAGAAGTTTGATGTGTCACCGTAACTGGCTTCCAAGAAAGAGGCAGAAGCTTTCAGTCTTCTTAAGACCAAGACTTGTCCCATAACATCATTTCTGCTGCATTGTACTGATTAAAGCCAATGACAGGACCATTTCCCAGATTCAAGGGAAATGGTTTCACCTCCTCGGAGATGAAGAAGAACCGTGTGTATACAGCAGGGAAGGAGTTGATGGTGGACATCTTTAGGGGCCTTCGAAATGCCTCCTGACTGCTCTGGTGGGGACTGAGGAGCCCTGGATGTTGGGTTCATTGCTTGTAGATGGTTTATTTCTAGTTTACAGCATATTATTTCAGAGAGATGAATCTTGGATATCATTTGGTTTTTCAGACATCACTTAAAATAGTGTTTCTCACACAATTTTACAGTTATCCATAGTAGAAAACATCTTATATCATGGGCCATTATACAAAACTGAAGTTACAGAAATATATATATATATATATGAATATATACATATACATAAATATAAATATATATTTATATATATCTGTATTTAAACATATATATAACAATACTTTCATGAAACAATGTTGATCTTTATATGTGCACTGAACTGTGCTATTTTTTTAATTTTGTTTCATCTTAAGGAAAGTCGGTCTTGACCCATGAAATTGATTTCTTGACCCACCAATGGTCAACCTAGCACTGTGATTTGAAAAATAGCCACCTGATCCTATCTACTGATTTTAAAGGTGATCTTGTTGAGGATTCACTGGTTGGGCTACATGTTAGGCAGAGGCAGAACTAGAATGCAGGTCGCCTAACTCAGAGGCTAATGATGTTCTACTGCTCGCCACACTGCTATTACAGATGCAGAAGAGCAGTGATCTCGTGTGAGTTATTAATTTTGCTTAGTTTATACTTTCACATCCTGGTCTCCACAAAGGTGCAAATGGGAGATTTTTTTAAAAGCACTTTCTTTCTCATTTCTCTACAACGCAACCATGCTTAATATAACTTTCAAGTGTGTGTATTAACTCC
>NW_027533089.1:6062461-6107903 GCF_008692635.1 Crocuta crocuta | reverse complement strand
CTAATCTCTTCCCTCAGACATTTTTTTTTTTTTTGGCTTGTTCATCTCCTTCACAAGTCTAAGACATGTAAAGAAATAAATAAAAGCCATAAACTCATCATATTTACTTATTTACGCAAAGAGGAAACATTTCTCAACTTAAATGCTGCAAAGAGCCAGGGCAGTTTCCTAAGGGAGGTGGAGGAGACGTCCATGGGAGATTTTGAGGAATAGGGCTGTCTTCCAGGAAGAGTGTTAGTGTGTTTCTGCCTGGAATCATAGATTGACTAGATGACCTATGAATCCAAATCATTACTCACCTTGGTTTAGTGGTGTTATGGGGCTGCATTAACTGATGACCCAATTAGCTCTCCAACAGTAAAACTGCTTATTAAGTGAGCTGAACTATCTCTAAACACTGCAATTGATAGTGTAGAGTTGTAGAGATGGTCCTCTGGTTCTCCTCATAGCTTGATGCTCTACGGTAGCACTGTCCAACAGAAATACGATGTGAGTAGCGTAGGTAGCACTTTTTAATTTCCTGGAAGTCACATTGATAAAAGTAGAAAGAAATAGGTAGCAACTAATTTTTAGACTTTATTTTTTGAAATAATTTTAGACATAAAAAAGTAACAAAAAGGCTGCAACATTCCATACCTCTTTCACCCAGCTTCTTTTAATGTTAGCATTCTGCATAAATCATGGTAACATTATCAAAACCAAGAAATTAACATTGGTACAATACTTGTAACTAAATTGCAACTTCAATTTAGATTGTTGAAAGTAATGAACTCAACATATCCAAGATATTATTGTTTTGACGTATAATCAATATAGGAGTTCTTTAACAAGATGTTTTACATTCTCTGTTTTGTACTAACCCTTCAAAATCTGATTTGCATTTTACACTTACAGCATATCTCAGTTGGGACCAGCCACATTTCAAGCACTCAGTTGCCGTGTGGCTGGCAGCTACCATGTTGAACAGTAACAACCCAGAAAAGATCTATCGTCAACAATTGATGTATTCTTATGTGAATTACATGTGTAGAGTGCTTGAATCCATGAAGCACTGATGGTAAGGGCCAAATAGCCTGCTGTTAAAAGGAGCAGTTTAGGGGTCAGACAGAGTGGAATTCCAAGTCTGCAAGTTATTATTATCTGTGCGACCTTGACATACAACCTAAATTTTCTGGGCCTTTTTTCTTTTCATCTGGGGAAAAAAATGAAGAAAAAACAACACATGGGGTTACCAGATGCATACAATGAGAGAACACATGTTAAATGCTACCACAGTGCCTTGCCTGAAATTGCTACACAACAAATGTTAGCTTTCAGTGGTCATCTGTGTCACTGCTCAAAGACCAAACAAATGTGTGCTTCCTTCAATGCTGAGTGATAGTAAAAGTCAGGTTCAAGCCCTAGGTCAATATTTTAAAGAAGCTCAATAAGTGTTTATTGAGTACCTAATATTTTATAGGCACTGTGCTGAGTGCTAGGGGTAAAAAGATGTGTAAAGGCCCTTAGGGACTTTGATTGGGTCCACATCTCATTGGCACAAGGGAGCTCAAGAATCATCTAAATAATTTTGAGATCTCAAGAGTGTGGGCACTAACGGCGTGATGTGGGAGGGGTCTGCAGGCTCTTATAAAAGTCCCAACCTTTATCATGGGTCTCTACCCACCTTGGTTTAGAAGTGATGGTGCCATAACTTTTTGGGATGAAGTTGGAGGAGCATCACTAGCTCCCCTGGGCTTTTGTAAGGTTTAGAGGAGTTTTCCTGGGTGGGGATGTAGAGGCACTGGGAGGCCAGAAGACTGTCGAGGTTGGGATGAAGGGTAGGAGACTCCAAGATGGGCAGGAGGGGAACAGATTTAAATGGTTGGACCCAGGGCTCTGGCAGTGAATACCAGAATGTCATTTTCCAAAAGATATGAGATAGAAACCTTATACCTCTATAGCTTGAGTTCATGGAGCAGAACATACCATTCATAACAGAGGACACTGGGTCCTGTGTAGATTCTCTCCCTAGCACCAGCACTAGGTCACAGTAGCTACATTCATCCATACACTCTGACAATGTTTTTACAAGTCATAGGTGGAGGATAAAATAGTTTGAGATACAGAAAGGGACTGGTAGACCAGAAGAAACTGAGTATTCTTAAGGGAATAATTAATCTTTTAGATCTAGATGCACCAGATCGGATGAGAATTTACTTTGCCCTCTATTAACTCTTGGTGTGAACGTACATCTTTGTGCGTGTTGAGAAGAATGGGAGTTTCCTTCTGAGGAGCTGGGTAAGATTGGGGAAAGAGTACATTTTTGGAGCAGAAGATCAAAAGTTCCATTTTGGAGACATTAAATTTGAGTTTTCTGTTAGACATTTCAACAGAAAGGATGAGTAGTTATTTAGGTATTTTCAGAAAAGAGGGTTGTGCTGGAGATAACGATGTAGGTGTTACAAGCAAAAAGATGGTATATTTGTGCCAGGACATGGCTGGCCCTTGGCACCTTTAGTGTTTGAAGAACGTACATTTTTCACTAGTTACATTTTGGCAACCACTGCATTCATAGCAAGGGCAGGGGGATAGAAGGTTTACTGATTTCCCCTTTTCTTCATCATAAGCCTAAGGCAAATTGAAAAATAGACATGGTCTTGGATGACCTAGAAGGATTGTACTGTGCTTAACAGAGTACAAAATTCTTAGCTATAAGCATGGTTGCCCATAAGGAAGGGAGAAAGGCAAACCTTCCATGCTTCCTATAAGCTTAATGGAAGAACCAGCTTAATGGGTGACATGCCAATAATGGAGGGTTTTATTTGCATGGCATCTGGGTCAGTATTTTGAAAAGACAAATCCTATCTTCTTGTGGCCTTCTGGTTTAATACAAAGGTGGGAGATGGGAAGACATGGAAGGCCCTCTATCTGTGATCACTAGCAAAATCCACTTGCTTCCCACTGTTGCTACCTCTTTGCCTTCTCAAAACCTGCGAGAGGTGGGCTTGAATGTTCATCTGTCTATTGCGGTTTCCACCACCCTGTGTCACATTCATGCTTTATTAAGAGGAGACATGCAAGGAGTGTAACTCACATTCCCTCCCTTCCATTTGTACTCACCTCACCTCCACACATCCATCTTCCCCGAGTGTGTTCAGACATGACAGTGGAAGTAAATGCTCTATTTCACGACACTGGAGATGGATGCCATCTTCCCAAGTAGATGCATGTGAAGTGATCTTCTCTGCATCACTGACATAATATAAAACTCCCACTCTGCTGAGATGTTGGCAGGTCCATTATCATACCTGAGTTGTTTTCAGTTGCTGATGCCGCAGAGTCTATCTTGTTCTGGAATCAAATGTAGTCTCTTTTTCTAAGAAGCCCAAGCAAAGTATGGGAGAAAGGTTAATAAGAATAGTGGTAGTGATGATATTAAATATGCTAATATTGATAGCTATCGTTTATTCAATAACTTCTGATGTGCAGGGGCACTCTGCTAATTTCTTTGCCTGCCTTATCTCAGACACATGGGAAGTAGGGTTTGGGAAGCCAGATAGAGTGTTTAGGGTCCAAGATCTGAGGTCAACCTGTCTGGATTGGAATTTTGGCAGCATCTCTCATCACTGTGTGTCATCTGGGACCCCGTTGGCCTTGATTTTTTTCCATCTGAAGATAATGATAATAATAATAATAAAGAGTAAGAGTACCTACTGTATAAGGTGGCTCACAGACTAAATTTCATAATGTAAAGAAACTAATTTTAACATATCAAGAAATTAGAAAAATACTTGGCACATACTAAGTGATCCATAAATATCAGCTTTATAAATATCAGTATCGCATGTGCCTTCCTGCCAAAAATGAGAAAAAGAAATCAAGCAGAAGGAACCTCAGCTGCACCACAATAGGTAGAAAGTCTGGACTTAAGGTCAGTTTGGCTTAAGGCTATATGTCATCCAGTGTCCAGCAGCCGAAATAGCCCCCGAAGACATTTCTGACATTTGTGTATAACTAATAAGTTTCATTCTAATAGAAGAGATCATGGTAAACACATTGTGTGCTGTATCACACGAGTACATGTTACATCACTCTCAAGAGAGGACCACAGTATTCCCATTTTACCTGATTTTTGTGCGAGTTCGGATCCATGTGCAAACAAAAGCAGCAACGATAGAAACCCCAGCAGCCGTGTGAGAAGGTCACTACACCTGACCCCAACCACATTGCACCTGGGTGGAAGAATCCTGACTTCACGTGGATCCTATATATGTAAAAGTACTTTGTAAATTTTAAAGCTCTTATCAGTATTATCCTGGGATGCCTATTATGTGAGTACCAATACCTAGGAATATTTGTGCCATCTGGGTAGAAATAAAAAGTTCCAAAAGTTGATGCTGTAACTCTCAATGCATTTTTCCTCTCGATTTTTCTTGTTTCTAATGTTGACAACCGCCCACATGGTATTCACTGGTTCTCAGTGTAGCCCACAGAAATGCCAGCTGGCTGCGTGCCAGTGTCAGGAGGATGAGATTGTTGAGAGCTTCCTCATAGCAAAACCTTGTCAACGACAGGCATTGTTTCTGAATCTGAAATCTATTTCTTTTTCTGTCCCTTTGGTTTTTCTTCCCACCTGGGAATGGGACCCAGAATGGGTTACTAATTATATTGTGGTAGCTGTGATTCCTAACAACACCAGTGCTCATATTTATGCAGCATCACTCACTTAGCTGTACCAGCTAATATGCAGAGATCGGATGGGGCTGTCAGCATGCACACGCAGCATCGCAGGAAGTCTGCTGTGCCTCCTCGTTGTTCCACGCTGGCTTTTTAAAATATGATTTGTTTTCTCCAAACCTGTCCACGGCATAACATCCGGACAGAAACATGATAAAAACACAAAATCCGTGTCCTGCCTATTTTTGACAATTATAACAATCTTTGTTTTAAATTAATAGAAATGCTAAATTTTCCTGCCAGAGAATCAAATCAGTGACCACCAAAATTCAAATGCAAGCCTTTCAAAACCCAGGACCTTTCTTCTGTCCTAATAACAACTTCCAAGGTAGCAACACAGACTCCAGAGAATATTCTCTGGTTTGAAATCTGGTCTTGTGTACATTGGATTGCTGATTAGAGCAATAAATGAAGGAAGCTTGCAGAGTGCACAGTTACTTCCTAGACTGGATAAAAACATGTTATCTTTTACTCAACAGGCATAATGCTTTCAAACTGATCCTCACTGGCTTGAGAACCTATATTGGCCTCCAGAATCTCCAAGCCAAAATCTAAGGGATTCTAAATGAATGCTTTTGCAGAATGAAAATATACAGTGAACCTTTAACCCACATGTGAGGTGTGCATACCACTACAATATCTTATGCGTTATTGTGCTTATATTAATCTTCCAAGAATGAGAGCAGTTCACTGACTGAAGATTTCTTTAGGGAACGATAGAGTTAGGACTTCTAGGCTTGTCATTCAGGATGTTTTGGTTTACACTGCGTGCTGTGACTGTTCAGAATACTGTGTAAGCACATATGGATCATGGTCTCCTACCAAGGTTCCCAGAGATTTCCAGGAAGGATCCCCAGTTCCTTTGGATTTGGGCACAACAACAGGTGAGAGGGATTGGTTGGTTCCCCCTCTTCTACCATAGACCTAACATTTCCCTGTGTCTACAACTCCTGACCAAGGGCTATCCAGTCATCATTTACAGTGTACCTATAGTTTGAAATACTTGAGTAGCTCTCACTCTGGATATATTGTGAATTTCTTAATAAAAAACCCAGGTGGGTTATTATTTAATGAGTATTATGTTCTAAGCATGGCTTAAGGGACTTTCATAGGTTAGTCCACTTAACCATCCAGCAATCCTGTGAGGTGCCATTACTATTGTCCCAGTTTTCAGATGAGGACACTAAAACACAGCAAGGCTAAGTGATTTTCCTGGGGTCACACAGTTCGTTAGTAATAAAGGGAAAATAGGCACAAGACTTCACACTCCAGGCAGAGTGCTTTTAACCACAATGGCCACAGACTTTGAGGGACAGCTTTTTTTGTGGAAGGAGCACTAAGGCAGTTTTCCAATATTAGGTTAATCCAGAAGCAAGTAACCTGTGATTTATAACACCTAACTTCCTGGCTTTTTAGGCTACTTCATCCTGTTAGCAACAGCCTCTTGATTCTTTGATTTAGGGAACATTCTAAATCTCTTGTATCCACACATTTTCCCCCTTGCAACAGAAATACTTTGAATGTGTAACATAGTGTGAGCACATGAAGAAATTGCAAATAATCAGAAGAAGAAGTGTAAAGATTCGTTTAACACATGTGGTGGTAATAGAATATAGATGTTTATAGAATTTGTACCCATCCTCAGTTTTAAGCCTTTCCTAAGAAAGAGATAGGGTTCCACTTCAGGGGCACATAGTTTTTTCTAGAGGTAAATCATCTGGCAGTGAAGGAACATAGGTTAAGGAGCACTGCTGTGCCCTCCAACCAGAGGGAGTTTGGAGCCATCAAATTTGTTGGCTTCATACTAAATTATAGGATATCTATAAACGCACTGCCTGGTTCATTTGATGAAGAACTAGACGTTTCCTGATACCTTTGAGTAGAATATTTTGATATGTTCTTATTAGACCTACCCCACCCTCACAATGATGAAATGAGTCTTGGGTTGCCTGAGTTCTGAGACGTGGCAGGCAATTGAGGTATTACTGAGTGACTGCGATGCCCAGGGAACCTAAGAAACTAGGGCCAATTCAAACTCTACCTTTGGAGATGTGCATGTAGGCCCTACCTTGCACAGGACTAGGAGGGAGATGAGCCATTGGTTCACTTGTTTCAATACATTCCATATTGTTCCATATCACCCAACGCATTTCGCTCTGGAGAAATATCAATAGCATTTGCTTCTTGGTCTCACCCAGACAATGAGTCCTTTAGTTGTCCATTGTTACCACCTTATTGTTTTCACTGTTGCTCCACAAAAACATTAATTAGCAGTACTTGTACATGATTTGGTTGGTCTTCCAGCTCTTTGTCTACACTTAGAATCCTAGAGCAGCTCTGCAAATGAAAGAGGGTGTCCGAGTAAAGATGCTACATGTTAGGATAATTCACTAACCAGTGGTTGCACTGCTAATTTGATTTTGGTGCTGATCAAAGTGAGGAAGAAAATTGTAATTGAAATGCATTGCAACCAATTTGTAAATGTTAGTACACATTATCAATCATTGTTATGCTATTATGCTATTAACATAAATTATCACATAGAGGTAATTTAAAACTGTTAGCTGACACAGGTATATCTTATTCCTGGTGACAATTACACATAAAAGAAGGAGGTCAGGGTAAATGTTGCAAGGTGTTACTGTGTGGACTATTGATGGGTAGTAGTGATTAGCATTGAAAAATTAGTTTAGTCCTACTATTCTTAAAAATGTTCTGTTATACATGAATTTAAGATATCATATTCATATTCTTAAGAACACACTTTTGGGCTAACATGTCAAAACTCACTATACTTATTCATACTAATTTAATGTTGATTTCCAATGAGTTTTTTTTCACATTTTTTAAAGCTTCATACTCAGTTATAGGACAGTTTCTTTAAAAGGTTAGAAAACACTAACACATTAGTAAGTGAATTCTTGGTTGATTTTACGTTAACTTCCAATTCATTTGTATATTGATGAATTATGCTCTATATTTTTAAGCAAATTAAGACCCTAAAATAATAAGTTTATGTTTCAGGAGGTAAGTATTCACTTTTTATAAGGGACCTGGATATGTGGGCAGATTCAGTGTTGAGGCCACAATATGGTAAAGAAAGACTTGCTGTTTTTCTGTGGACTTTATCAGATTACATATTGCATGTGGCCTTTCGGGTATAATATGAAAGGTAAACTAAGATCCATTATATGATGAGAGATAAAGCCAGATGATGAACATTGGATTCCACAGGCTTAAGCTTTGAAAATCTTAAATACTTGGGGCTTCTAAGCCACAGGTTATGTTGTCAGTGGGTATCACAATGAAAATACCAGACAAGTGTCATGCCAGGGAAATGTTACATGAGACATTTCTGCAACTGGATGTCAAGGACAACATGTAAAATGACAAATGGGCCCTTAAGAGAATAATGTGCTATCACTTCATCTCATCCCAAAGAGTTCCATCTAGGACTGTTGAGTCTACAAAAGTCATATGTTACAAGTATTTATGAGATGGAGATGATACGACATATGTGACGTCCTGAAGCTGTGAAATGGGATGGCTAGACTGATCCCTTGGTGCTCAGGTCAGAAAATAATTGCACATACACATATAGAGAACATGCTATAATGATTCTTTGTCATTTTTAAACGTGGAGTGCTAAATGCCAAGTCAGGACATAGTGGAGATGTTTCTAAGTGATAAATTCAAATAATCATGAGGGATAAAAGACGGATATGATCAAAATTAGTCTTGAAAATCTCAGGAAGTTTCTATATCAAAGACAGAGTCACTCTAAGTGAATCCAGCGTTTAGGTAGATCAGTGTTTCTGTGGAGGCAGAGGTAGTAAGTACCTTCTATTTTGGGCCATAAAGCGAGAGAAGTATATTATCTATAAAACATCAAAATCTGAGTCAACATAACAAGGAAATTCATATAAGGGACATGTAAGAACTGGGGTTAGTTGAAGGAACAGAGTTTCATATTCTCATATTGCATCTACAATCCTCTCCTGGGATACAGATGCACTAAGTGAACTGCTAAAATTGTTAGCTTCCTTGCATTATTTAAGTGGTTATCTTTCACATTCTTACTCTCTTTTCTCTTCCTCTTTCCTTTCCTCACCTTCTTTCCCTCTCCTCTTCTACTAACTCTCAACAGTTAGCATTATTTATATCACACTGTCTCTCTGAGGTGGAATAGAAACATCAATACTTCTGTTTTAAAGAAACACTTGTATATGATCTATTGTAATCTCCAAGATCGCTAATTTTTCACATTTCTATGTCTTACTTTCTGTTAGCATGGATTCTTAAATTTTTTGTAAGCTAGCCTTGTGAGTAGATAATGAAAGCTAAGGACCTTTCCCCCAGAAAAATCCATTAGATACACTTAAACTCAATGTAAAAAACAAAAAAATCAAGACCTATGCATGGTTCTATAATTTTCAGTTGACATTGTCTAGGCAACCACAGATTTCTCCTTCAACCAGCAGGTGGTCCACATTCTTATGGGTCTAACATTCTATTGTGTATCATCACTTTAGAGGGGATTATAGCGACCATAATGACAGTCCTAACAATGAATAGCTAACATTCATTAAATGTTTAAATCTATATAGACGCTGGTCTAAGTTAACCTATTTGCCATTTAGCCCAACCTGAAGGCAAATGTGCTGTTGACCTTATTTTACCGTTAAGGAAACTGAGGTACAGGGAGGTAAAAGAATCTGCCAGAGATTGCACAACTAGTAAGTGACTGAGTCATGATTCGAGCCCAGAAAGTCTGGTTTGAGAGTCCAAGCTATGAACCACTACGTGATACTACCCACTACAGAAGAGGAACTGGATGACTTTGTTACTTGACTTGATAAAAAGAAGGAGAAAAGATAATCATGGCCATACTATAACCATTTAACTGTGACTCTGTGACAATGATCTTTTCTAATCAGGAGTGCTCGCCTCCTCAGAAGGCGGGATGTGCCTCCTTTTAGTGTTTGAAGCTGGCTGTTCATCTGCAGCTACACCTGGCTAGTCTTCCCATCAGTCCTCTTGGTAAGCATGTGGATTGATTTCTAGCAATTTTACAGCAATTTTACCTCTAGATTCCTAAAAGAGGTATCCCGGTCTTCCAGAACAGTTTAATATCATATTACTATTTTTTAAATCAAAATATAACTTCAAAGAGTATTCAATTTTCAAATGATATTATTTAGGACTTTTGGTTGCAAGTATGAGAAATCTAATTTGAAGTAATCTAAGGAAAAAAAAGAAACATTTATTGGATCATGATCTACAAAGAGCTACTGAAAAGTGGAAGTCATGGAAGGAGTAGAGAGGCCATGGACCGCAGGAAACACTCAGGCAGAGAAGTTAATGCTGATGGATAGATCTGGTTTCCATCTGTTTCTGTCTTTATTCAACTGGCTTTCTTCAAATGGCAGGAAGCATGAGCCACCATAGCTTACAAGTTTTATATTTTATGTCTTACCATAAGAGAGAGACTGTTTTTTATCATTTTCTTAATGTCAAGTTCAATAATCTAAGACAACATAATTTATTGACTCAACATGGGCTAATTTCTCACCCTTGGAACAAATCAAATGTTACTTGGAGTAGAGGGCTTGGATTATGTGAAAATATACCAGTGCCATAGAGATATGTAGATAGAATAGGAAGGGAGATATTCCCAGGAAAAGGGACAGAGTAATAACCAAACAATATTTATTGGCCCACTACAAAAGAAAACCCAATTTATTTTTTTGAGGTTTAAATTACAGATGACTATTGGATATGGGGCTTGAACACTTATTTCTTGCTTTACACAATTAGGTTAATACACTGGGAAAAAATGATATGCAAATTAAATTTGTGTTAATTCAATAAATAGGTGACTAGTTGGAAAATTTTTTAAATAAATATTTCCCCAAAGGGGATGTTATTAAAGTAAATAATATCATCCTTAATTTAAGTTTCTATATCAGTTTATAGTGAGATAAACTTGTAATGAGGAGCCTGTGGGATAAAAGAAGAAAAACTGTCACTTTTTGCTGAATGTCCTCTGGGTGAGTCTGGGACTGTGATTAAAAGAACTTTTAGGGGCACCCAGTAGCTCAGTTGGCTAAGCATACAACTCTTGATTTTGGCTCAGGTCATGATCTCAGAGATTATGAGTTCAAGCCCCGCATTGGGCCCTGTGCTAACAGTGCAAAGCCTGTTTGGGATTCTTTCTTTATGCCCCTCCCCTGCTCACTCTGTCTTAAAATAAATAAACATTTTTTTTTTTTAAAAAAGAGAGAGCTTTTAGCTAAGCATGAGAGTAAACATGCAAAATTTAGTGATTGACTTGTCAAAGTTTTTTGATAGTGTAACTGCCACCTGGTGTTTCTAATGAAAGAAGCAAAATAGAATTAGCATGCACAGTGCTTTGAATAACATGATTCTGAGACATGGGCCCTGGACCAACTTTTAGAAGAATCTAGTTTGCGACAGGGAAATTTCACTTCCATATATTCTGTCACTGTGCTGAGTAAAAGATGGTTCTGGACAAGAGTGTACTTAGAAATTATGTTAGTAAAAATGGTGTGTATCTTATGGAGGTTGCATTTTCAGCATTGAACTAGAATCAGGATGTGAAAGAAAAATTTCTTTCTCATTTTTTCTCATTCCCTTTAAGTGAGAAAAAAATTACATGTGGAACTTTATGTATTGAAAATACATGTGGTAGTCAGATTGAAGCTTTTCTCCTTGGTCAGCTCGAGCAAGTTAGAAAAATAGTACGTGTGATGGATGGGGACATGAAGCTCTGAATGCCGTCATTTGGAAAAAATGAATATCAAAGTTTTAGCTTTAATAGTTTTTTAAAAGGTGTTTTATATTTATATTTATAATTAATATTTAAAAATCTCTTTTATCTAGCATTAACTCAGAGAACATGAGGATTTGGGAATGTCAATTTGCAGCAATGTTTTTACACCTGGGAATAAATGTGCATTTGCACTAGAAGTTCAAAAGACAATTTAAGATTGAACAAATATAACCCCTACTTTATGGTTGAAGGCTAAGTAGCTTCAAAGGACAAGCTGGTATATATGAAGGAAAGAGGGAACAGAGGGATGAGATACGGTGGGGAAAATGCAAGAAGGGTATAAAATTGGTAAGAAACAAAGTGTGTTTAGAGAGACTGTCATTGTACCTAAATCATAACTATTTATTCCAGGAGAAATAGAAAATAAGATATTAGAATTATAATTTGTAAGAAAGAAAATACAGCATGATTTTTCATCATTTAGAATTATGACTCTTTAGCCATTATGCCATTGGAAGGCCTTATATAGCTGGTCAAGAGTGTGGGCTCTAAAATCTGAGTTCAGAACCTTCTTTCTTACTGGTTGTATGACTTTGGACAACCTAATCTCTTAGATTTCAGATCTCCCGTCTTCAGAATGTAGACAATAATAAAACTTACTTGAGAAGGTTGTTGTTTGACTGAATGAGCAAATCCATATAATATTATCCCCACAGTGTCTGCTAGAGAGCAAGTGCCTTAATGAAGTTTTCTATTATTTATGGCTCAATCTTAAAAATTAACCATCAATACTTATAGATAGAAAAATCTGTCCCATTATGCAACATGCCACATTCTAATCATATTCCTTATTTCAGTACTCTCTGGAATGTCCTTAACATTGCCTGCTTATGGATAACTCTTTGATCAGGGAGCAGTAATAGACTACTCAAGACAGAAGGTGACAAAAGTCTTAATTACCATTCTTACTGCTGAGGAAGTTGATTTACAGAATACATAAGTATCTTTCATAAGTCTACCCAACTAACTGGTGATAGATTAATGATTTTGACTACTAACTTTTTTCCCCATTACATCATTTGTTCTTAAGAGACGTAAGATACTTTGGGAGCCACAAACCTCTTTGAGCATCTGAGAAAAGCCACAGGCTTTATTCTCACCCAATGTATGTCTGCTGCACACATAAAAACATATAATATCAGGGATCCCTTCTGCCTAATGTCTATTGGGGTCTTGGTTATAGATCTTAGCTGTCAACACCATCCCTGATCTCCCACCTTGGAAAAAATTTTTTTTGGTTAGTATCATATTTGTTCTCATGTTCTTTGTGCAGACTTTCATTTCCCCTCTCCCTATTCTCTAGGCCAGAAAGATAGGAGCAAGAGATATAGAAGCAATGACTTCTATGTTATATTTTAGAGCTAGTTTGAACCTAGATGTCTTGCCCCATGCATCTTTTGCAAACGTTTCAAGAAATACACAACCATCTCCAAGAAAAACACATTTCTGCCAAATCCTTCAGAAATGGGGCAAAGAATAATTTTAGGAAAAATATAAATGTGGGAGTATGTCCTTACTACATGTGACAGTTCTAATTTTTACTATATTAAGACCATATGAAATGAGATAGTAACTAGATTGTGCTCATAGCAGAGAGAAAAATTGCCAAAAATCATTGCTTTCTTTACCTCCTGCAAATGATGACTTGTGATTCAGCTGGAAACATATATCCAAACTAAAAGGTTCTCATCAATTGTGGAATGAATGTGTGTGTGTGTGTGTGTGTCTGAAAAGCTGCAAACCATCTGTATACAAAAAAGTACACAGTGGTAGATATAAGAGGATGAAAGATAAGCAGCACTGGATCTTCAAATAACAAATGGTTAGTATTAGTGAAGGGTTAAGAAGAGGAGGCAAGGGGTCAGAGTGGAGTAAGGAGAGAGAGGAGAGAGAAGCATAGGAAGATCAGATGGCCTGCTGTTCATCCACAATTCTGCAATTCTGCAATTTTGTTGGTGGCCCAGAGAGGAGGCCCACTGTCCCCTCCAAGCTAGCCTAAAGCCTTCAGATAAAGCAGCAGGTGTACTGGCATGCTAGGAATGTCATAACAAAATACCACAGACTGGGTGACTTAAACAACAGGAATTTCTTTTTTCACAGTTCTGGAGGCTAGGAAATCCCAGATCAATGGGTCATCCAGGTTGGTCTCTACAGAGGTTTCTTTCCGTGGCTTGCAGATGGCCACTTTCTTGCTGTGTCTTCACATGGTCTTTCCTCTGTATGCACACATCCCGGTGTCACTTTTGTGTGTCCAACTTTCCTCTTATAAGGACACAAGGCAGACTGGATGTAGGGCCCACCTCATTTTAACTCAGGTACCTCTAAAAGGCCCTCTGCCCAAATGCAGTCACTGAGATACCGGGGGTTAGGGCTTCTACACATGATTTAGGGGAGACACAATTCAGACCATAAGAGCAGCATAGCTTATTAGCCCACTAGACTCATAAATGACACTTACAGAGGTGAGCAGAGCTTTTTGTGTTTTTTATTGGAGTAATGTGTCTGTAAGGTGAGCCATGCAAGGGATGGTCACCACTTGCTTTTTCAGCCCTCAGGACTTGGAAGATGTAAGGTACACAGTGACTAAATGGGCTCTTTGACCAAGGTAGTTACCAAATCTTGCACCAACTCTCTCTGCAACACAAAAACAAAAACAAAAAACAAGAGCGAAGCAAAACAAAACAAACAAAAACCAAAAACCAAAAGACAAAACAAAAAAACCCCTGAAGTGTTTGGGATAAAAGATGTTCTGTAAACCTGAGAATGGATTCCCAAGAAGGCCGCCAACGCTAATATAAAGGCTTTGCTACCATCTAATTCTCATTGCTGTGTTTACTCACCATGGCAGAACATTTCCAACCCTGTCAGCTTGTCTTTGATTTTACATTTTTTATAGTAACTTTCTAGCCAAATATCAATGCTGCTCACTATCTTTTAGATGTTCAAAATCAAAAGTTGCACAGTGGTTATGTTTTTATTTTATTTAAGGATTATTTCTATTTTTGGCAATCTTTGACAGCTCTTTTCAGCATGGGGGCTATAATAAACCCATTGAAACACTGGCTTTTATGGAGAGGAAAACAAGCAAGAGACTTATTTCACCCAACTAACTTGGGAGATAGATCCTTGTTCCTTTCAGCCTCTATAAATCCTATGTATCTCCATTACAGGTATACCTCAGGAAAGGAATTTTGTGTCTTACTTGAATTTTATAAATTTTGTCTGGAGTATTTCACGTAAAACAGAGAAGTACTTTTCATATTTTTTATTTAAAGTCAGGATGTCTTCTGGACCGAAGAGGTGGCTTTTAAAAATGGGGCTGGAACATGAGAGTCTGCCCAAAATGGGAGACAAATCCAAAGTGTGCTGAGCTAAGAAGCCAGACAGGTTTCAAAAACCTCTTACCATATTTATTTTTATACATATACTTCATCTTGTGTCCCTTCCCATATGATCTGCCATCAGTTACGCAGCGGTAATGAAAACGTCCATGTGTTTTACAAGACAGAGGCACAATACAAGTAACTGGGGCCAGTGAAGCTGCCACTTCAGCTTTTTTCCCCTTATTGCCTGCCCCTGCACACCACTGACTCCTTCCTCAGTCTTGTATTTAAAATGCTTCCGTTTGTATATCTCTTCCTTTTCATCTTTTAAAGTTTGCTCTGGAGAAATGATAGTGTGATGTTTCAAATCAGATAGACCAGGAATTGAAATCCTGGCTCTGTACTTGGTATGAACTTTCTTGCCCTTTCTCTACGTTAGTTTCCTCATCTCTCAATGGGTGCTAATAAGGAGAATAAATGAGTGTAAGTATGGAACACTCGGTCTAGTGCATGGCTACATCTTATAAGCACTCCATAATTGAAAGCTGTTTTTATCTTTCTTGTTCTCTTTATTCTTTATTCTCTCTCTTTATTGTTCTTTTTAATTTTGGTTACCCACTGCCTCTTCTCCTTTGTGGTCTTTATTACCCAGCCCTCTCTCTCCTCCCAGTGAGGTAGTTTGTGTATGTATGGCTTTCCCTGTGATCGAATCCAGTGAATCTCAAACAAGAGGCTGTACTGGAAAGGATTTTTAACTATTCAACTAGTTTAACTATTCAAAAGCTGGAAGGAAGCCTTACATTGATCTATAATAACACTTCGTTGTTTCTTTTCTTTTGGTTCCAATTAAGTCAACTCAGTATTAACACACTGTCTGATTGATGCTTATCAGAAGCTCACATTAGAAGTTAGAAATGTCTTACATTATGAACACAGAGAATGAGGGACACCTGGGTGGCTCACTCAGTTAAACGTCTAACTCTTGGTTTCTGCCCGGGTCATGGTCTCGCGGTATATGAATTCAAACCCCATGTCTGGCTTGTACTGGCAGCGCAGAGTCTGCTGGGATTCTCTCTCTCTCCCTCTCTCACTGCCTCTCTCCTGCTCATGCTGTCTCTGTCTTTCTCAAAATAAATAAATAAACTTAACAATTTTTTTTAAAAACAGAGAGAATAATTAACTTATAAATATACATTTTCTGGGAGTACCATCCTTCAATGTGTAGAGTCCATGGGGATTGGGGAAAAGAATAAATAAAGCCTCTGTATTTCTCTTCTGTGCTCTCTAACATTAAAGAGGTGGGCAAGATGCCTTCACCTATTCTAAATACTGGTGATATGGACCATGTCAGCATAACTCTTTAATTGAAAGATACTTTGGTCTCCGATGCTTTCAGCCCTTTCTTTGAGGGATACTATAAGAAATAGGCTTATGAATCACATGATTGTATTAATTGTTCGGGAATATTATTGAAGACACTGTCTAGTATGTTATTCAGTATGGCTTCTATATGAAACCCATTTTACTCTTTCATATTAACATCTAAAAAACTTACAGTCAATTTCATATCAATTCTGTTCACTGAAGTAATCTTTACAGGCTTACTAACCATAGTCCTCGTGTTTAAAAAATAGTGTATGCATATTTTTCTATTTTATAATATTACCTTAAATCCTCTCTAGAAAAACTAAGAGACTACCTTAATAAATAATTCTAATCCCTCCCACTAACTTCTCTATCTTCTTAGCACTCACAGATACCATTTCCTTCAGATACCTTTTCATTCACACACCTTCCTAGGCTCTGTTGATCTCTTGTGTGAAATCAATGACTAATAATGTGTGCAAATGTATAAAAGGGTGGGAGCTTGTTCTTTCTTCTCTCCTGACCTCTAGTATTTTGCTGTAGATTTTGTTTGGCTTGCAGACGTTATTCAATGCTATCTGGTAAGAGGAAATCTATAGCAATAACTGGTACCCCCTATCATCCATGACTTTCCCTTATGATCTTAACTTTGCCAGTGAGGACCTTATTTTTTCTCTTTCTTTCCTTTTTTAAAGAATATGGAATATTTTATTTTGGATTAAATGTTGTATGTTACCTTGAGAACATGGATTCCAGACAAAATTGGTCCTAAATTGCTAAGTCTGTACCCTACCTGAAAACAATTAATTATTGCAAGTCAAATTATGTAAAGACTGTAGTTGGCTTATGCCAATTCTTGGTTTAGTAATTTACTATAGGTCATTGAAATGATTTGCTATTTTAATTTTGCAAATTGCTTCAAGAGGATTTTGTTCATTTACCCCTAGCCTTTATTACGTAAGATACACATGTAACATCATTTCGCAAAGAAGGAGAGTAAGATATTGATAACTAAGATAGCATGTGGTTTAGTACACTTTGAAGGTCATGGATCTTGAATAGGACTTCTTGGATTTGAACTCTAGATTCTTATCTTACAGGTTTGTCATGTGATTTTGAACAAGTAAGTTTTTCTGTACTTTGTTGTTTTTGTTTTTTAATCTGCATAATGGGCTTAATAATGGCACTTTTAGTTTAGTTCAGAGCCTGGTGCATAAACAGTATTATTTCGTTGGTGATTTTTAATTTTCAGGATAAAACTGTCAAAACTGGTCTGCCATGAACTGAAACATAATTACACGTAACAGTCCAATATCCATGTCTCAGGGTCCTTTGTTTTCGGGTTCCTCTTTTCCAGAGGAAGCTGTCCTTTACTCCAGCATTATACTTGGGCAATAAGAATAGTATATGTATAAATGAAGCTGAAAAAGAAGTTGATGATTTAAACAAATGAGCATTGTTTCTTATAAAACCCAGGAAGGATAAAGAGCCCCACTCAGTTCATTAACCAGTTACTAAATGGTGTTTGTGTTATCCCCATGAATACTAAATGAATTCATTATGATATGTGCTATTACAGTGAATAGCAAATGAATTCATAAAGATGGGCTCCATAAAAATATTCCTAATGGAGAAGTTATGCATTATCAAGCTGGTTTCTAGAGTAACTGAGGCTTACATATAATGGGGGTAATAAATAATACCAGGCACAACATTGGTTAGTTGGAGTTATTTGAGTAGGTTCTACAGAACCGAAAACACAGTTCGTGTCTTGGTGATGTGTTCATAGCCTCACATGACTCTCAGTTTTGGGTTTCTGTCCTTTAGGACTGATGGCTGATGTCTAATGTTGCCTTGGATTCAAAGAAAAGGATGCAATTATATGAAGCTGGTCAACAGTAAACCTAAGGTTTGTGATGACACAGATTAGGTGAGAAAGTCTTGAAGGGTTTTCAACCTTTCCTGCCCAGAGGCTATATGAAGGAGTGGCTACCACACTTGACCAATCTGCAGGTCATTGCTGGACATAAATGCCAGTGAACCCCCTCATCTGCCCACTTTTTCTCAGCAGGAGAATAAAATAAATTTTAGAATTAATGGCATGAATGGTGTACCCTTGAAGTAATATTTGAATTTTATTGACCATCGTAAATAGATTATGAAGTCATGGCAGCAACAAAAGCACAGATGGTGTCTTATTATAAACCTGCAAACTACGAGTGAGCAGCCTGAAGACCACTCAGAGGGCACTTGTGGGCCATCAGTGGTCTAGAAATCGCACGATGATAGCCTCTCATCTAAAGGTATAATTAATTTCTTAGGAAAAAAATGACACAGCTTCTTCGTTCATAATAAAATTAAAACACTTCCAGGGCTTAATTTTCAAGAACCAACAGTTTTATAAGTCACCCTAATTTATGATTACATTTGAGCTTATGAGAGTAAAATTTAGCAAGAAGTATAAAAAGTAGAAGAAACAGAAAATAGAACTTTTCTAATGCAAGCAGTTTAACAATTCAATTAAGTAACATTACTTGCAGCCTACAGTGTGCAAAGCATTGTGTGAGATACATAAATGAGACACTGTGTTAGTCTTCAAGAAATTTTCCGTTTGGTCTGTCATGTACATATTTGGGGCACGGAGATGAAACATTTTAATGTAAGGCTAGCACATAATACTGTACAGGGAGCACTCCCGGTCCCAAGGGTTCCCCTCCTCCACTCATGTTCTGTCTCTCTCTCTCTCAAAAAAATAAATAAACATTAAAAGAAAATAAACTTTTCCAGGGGGAAGCGGCTTATATAGCACTTCTCTCACCACCCTTCCATATCCCTTCCCCACCAGCTGGTTCAATGTCTTGGGCCTAGTGAGTGGCCAAAAACAACTAATTTAATGATTCTTGACTGGCTTATGGTGATCTTTATTTTTGAAGATATGGATTTAACATTTTTCTCCATGGTGATAATGGTTTTTAAGGATTAGTTAGATTTTTTCTTTCATCAAACAGTGATGAATGCAACTAGATATCCTAGACAGTTTATGGGCAGTTGTCATTGAGTTCAATTCGCATCTTTTTTTTTTAATGTGTTATTTATTTCTGAGAGAGAGAGAGAGAGAGAGAGAGAGAGAGAACGTGAGCAGGGGAGCATCAGGGAGAGAGGGAGACACAGAATCTGAAGCAGGTTCCAGGCTCTGAGCTGGCTGTCAGCACAGAGCCTGACGCAGGGCTGGAGCCCACTAACGGTGAGATCATGACCTGAGCCAAAGTCGGACGCTTAACCGACTGAGCCACCCAGGCGCCCGAGACATATAAACAAAGTCTTGATGCTCCAGGATTACTAAAGATGATTTTGTATGATGTCAAAATTATTTCCTAAGGTCAGTAAGTCAGGCGTTGTCAACATAATGCCAGAACCAGTAAGTGAACTTTTTTTTTCAAAATTTTTAATGTTCATTTATTTTTGAGAGAGACAGAGCATGAGGGTGGGAGAGGCAGACACACACACACACACACACACACACACACACACACATACACACACAGAATCCAAAGCAAGCTCCAGGCTCTGAGTTAGCTGTCAGCACAGAGCCCAACTGGGGGCTCAGACTCACAGACCATGAGATCATGACCTGAGCTGAAGTCCGAACCTTAACTGACTGAGCCACCCAGTCACCCCTAAGTTTTAAATCCACAGGGTGCTTTACGTTTGCGCATCCAGGGAAGGAGAAAAAGCTTGAAGAACCCCACACTTGCTTGGCCATAGACGGCAAATCACTCAGTTACTTGTCTTGCCTCTCAAGAAAGCTCTGACTGAAAAACAAATCGAGATATCTAACGCTGATAAAGTAGCTAAGGCTTCAAATGCAAAACAAAACCCAGAACCTGATAAATCCTTTTGCTTAAAAACAAAACCAAAGAAAGTTAAGTACTTTAAGAGAAAAGCTTTTGTTTAGCAGCCAGGGATATGCCACGTAGTCTTTTGGGAGATTGAGGATGAGAATTTGGCTTGCATAAATGATCCCACTGTTTTAATGAATGATTATGAAATGACCAGAAAAAAAGCATATTGTTGTCTCATTTCGATCAGGGATTAAGGTAATACAGTGGAACAAGTTTGATAATTAAACAGCTCCAGGAAAACTGATGTTTACTTAAAGAAATTTAAAACTAAGCCATTCTTTGCATCATATAATTTAGGTGACAACCTTTTTGTTTGTTTATTTTCATGAAAGCCACTTTGTTCTTAATCAGCTAGGGCTCACTCTTTCCTGAAAGGTCAGAATTACGTGCCCCAAAGTTAATGATGTACATTGCAATGCAGTAAAATTGTCTTGAAGAGTTTAAGATCATTTGATCATTAATAAGATTTTGAATTAACTCTTCTTTTGGAGAATACTCTGTGGTAAATTCCACCATATTTAGTGTGTGTGTGTGTGTGTGTGTGTGTGTGTGTGTGTATCCTTTCTGAAATATTTAGCACTGTGGACCCCTCCTTACTTTTTAAAATACTGTCTACTTACTGTTGGGTGCCATGATAGCTAACTCTCTGGATTTTTTTCTGTCCTTTTACTCCTTGGGTCTCCTTTCTAGGAGGCCTCTCCTTCACTCCATCCTTTTAAAATGAGTCCTTCTCCAGCTTTCTGCCCAAGTTCCTTCTGAATCACATTCCACCTACTCCTTGAGTGATCTCGGTAATGACTCCAGATCTTCTGTTCAAACCTTTCTCTTAATCTTTAACTGCCTTCATGGACTTCTCTGCGTTGTTTCTCAGACACCTAAATTTCAGTGTGTTAAAAACTAAAGTTATTATTTCCTCTTCACACTTGTCCCCTTTTCTTTGTTCACTATTAATTGTTAAATGCTGGCTTTCTAAATATCATCAGCCCAACACAACCTTTTGAGATAAAATTTAGTTTATTATGTTAAAGTAATTAAACAAGAAGGTCATTAGACTGAGGTGGCTTTAATGCCCCAGTAGCCTATGTAAGCAAACCAGAAACCTGAACTTGTAAATGCCTCAAGGTCAAGAAATCAAAACCTAAGGGCGACCAATCACAAACAGCCAATGAGGCTTTCCCAAACAGTGCAAAGACTGAAGGGATAGCCCATCAAATAATTTCCGTGCTTTATTTTACCCCTTTTCTATAATGTCTTGCTCCTAGCTCCTGTTGCTGGACTATATCTAATCACTTCTGGTTTGATCACCTCCTGATTTGAGTTGATTTTTGCCCAAATATCTCTTAAATTTTTTAATATGATTCAGCTTATTTTTTAATAATTGGTTACTGAGGTAAGAGAGAATACCCTCTCAACAGAACTTTGATGGTGTCCGGGGGCGGAAAGCCAGGTTTGAATTTATTGAGAGTTTAAACTTGTTTTATGATGTGTTTCAATGTGGGGACTTGATAGAATTGAATAAGGATCCCCATGCAATCTTCCAGGATTGGTGGAAACAGCAAGGTGAGAATTTTTGAAGGAAGGAATTGAAAGACTCTTAGGGCACAAACTACCGATGCTTTCCAAGAAAAAGTTGGTGTGTGTTTCCAGAAATTTCTATTATGAACAATCAAGCTATTTGTCTGAGGTAGAGTCTCCTGGAAGGTAAAGTTTTACTAATGAAGACAATAGAAGGGTAAATCATGCTCATCTCAACAATAAATTATACTTGGGTTCAAGGAATGAGTAGTTTCCATCCTCAGTATCCAATCTATGTATGGAGGTGGGTGGGTTGGTTCTTGTTATGCACAAACTTGTTTTGGACAACTGGGCAGCTGATGGTTATGAGAACACACAGCTGTTTCACATATTCATATAGATCTCACAATTTCTCTGAAGAATCCATTCACAAATGATCATTGCTAATAAAAATTCCTTTTAATACATATTTAATTTGACAGCTTGCATATCTAAGAGAATGAATTCTAGCCCCATTTGTGATCACCCTGTACAATTCTTTAGTCACCAAAATATATCAGGTACATAACTCTGTACTACTGTCCATGACACCAGGGTACTTTTTACCCTAATTTTGCATGTATGCTTTCCCCGATTCATTGAAAAATCTTTGAAGGCAGTTCCTAGAGTTCAGTAAATACATGTTGAAAGAATCCAAGTTTATGGCTTTGCAGTTATTCTTCACATGAGGTGATTTTGGGGGGGGTGGTAAAACATGGGGAGTGACCTGCTTCACTAATATTAGCTGCTTATGTGTTTCAAAGTCATGAACTCCTCATGTCACTATGGAATTCCAATTTGGATAACTGTCCAAAGACCTGAAGGTATTGTAATATATGGTGAAGCACATAAAGCTTTGTGTCACCTTGATTTGGGCCCCTCAATAATGACAAGATTTTGAGGTGGTATTTTGGATTTCTAGGCCTCATTTTTCCCCTGTAATATGCCAAAACAGTTACACCTGGTGGTATTGGTTCCTGGGGCTGCCATTGCAAACTGAGTGGGTTAAAGTAATAAATTTATTATCTCATGGTTTGGGGAGCCGGAAGTATGAAATACTCCTTCTGAAATCTGTAGGTCTCCAGTATGACCTCATTTTAAATTAACTAATCACATCTGCAATCACCCTGTTTCCAAATAAATTCATATGCTGAGTCACTGGAGGTCAGGACTTTAATATATCTCTTTGGGGGGAACGATTTCAATCCATGACACTGATGTAAGGAATTCTTTGAGCTGGAATGAGGAAGCAATTGCTTGGCATCTAGGAGGTGCCACAAAAATTATATTCTTTTCCTTCCCCCCTTCATGCTGGGTTATAATTACAATGACTGTGACTGATTTTCATCTGTCCCAATGCCCTTATGCTTGTCAGAAAATGTGCATTACATCTGGGGAGAGTTGGGCCATCACTGTGATTCCTATTGATCCTCATCCTCATGCAACTTTCTGAGGACATGGGCCAATTCATGTTACTTGGTATTTTTGTTTAAAGAATCATTTACTTGCCCTTCGTTCAGTGTTCATCCATTGTTGGCTTCTTTCTCTGTCATTTTGTTCAGCCTTGCTGCTGTTCCCTTCCACACCACAACATGCTTTTGTACATGGAGTCAGCTCACTCCAGGGAGAGGGTTGATGCAGGCCCCGCACCCCCTGCCTTGGCCAGGGACCCTTCCAAGCACCAGTTCTCATAGGAGAGGCAAGATGGCTCCGAGAGATGCACACTGTCCCAAGTCACGGCTGCTCATAGAAGGGTGGTTGGTTTTAAATTGTAATACTTTACTTTTGGCTATGCTTACCTCCTGCCAGATTTCTAATTCCCTTAACATTTAAGATTGCCAAATCAGGCCATCTGTAAACATGAAAAGTTGTAAAACTGGGGTCTCTCACCAAAGCAATAGTTTTAAAATTTTGAATAGAAGAAAGGTTGATTTTCCCAACCCTGAAGGTCCCGGACTATACAGTTTGGAGTGGGTATAGTCTCTCTATTCTTCACCCTCAGCACTTCCTAGGGACTTCTGGATGTGGGTGGAATTTGGTTTGATGATCATCTTTTAAAATTTTTCTTTTTTTCTGTCAAGAATGTGCCATGGCAACAGTTGTGGAGAAGCCCAGCACAGCCTTTTGTGAGCCAGAGAGGTTAAAATTGGGCCGACAGGACAACCCCAGTCTCTGCTGTTGGTGAGTTATTCTGTTTATTCTACATATGTTTCCTTTTAATTAAAATGTCATTTTTAATTAAAAATGAAATGTCAGGAAGGAAAAAAAATTGGCAAAGTCTGAACTATTGCAATGAATGCAAGCGGAAAAAGTCGGTAGAGAGAAAAAAGTTTGAAAGGATGAGAACAGTATCTTATTCACCATTTTGATAAAAAAAAAATCAAGAAGAGGCTTGGAGAGGTTAGAATGCTCTTTGTTGTTCATGGCACATGTACACATCTCTATAGCATGTTCCCATAATTTAAAAATATATATTTGATGTGTGGGCACATGCTTTAAGTTAATGAGTGAGGCTGATGGGTGCCACATTTTTCATGAGTGACAGAGCCACTAATGAGATGTAGCACTGACTGCAGAGGGCACCAATAAATTGTGTAAAACATCCCTGCTGGCCGTTTATTTAATTTATTTTGCAGAAGTGTAATGCCTTATAGTTTAATATGGGGCTTTTATTTTGTTATAAAGACCCAATCTTAAGATGGACTTTTTAAGAATTATGCACTACTTATGCCTTCTATTTCAGCATTGCTCTGATAGAGAATGTTCCACGTTATGATTAAATCCTCAAAGGGGTGCTTCTATAGGCAAGCAAATTCCATAAAAACAACTGCACTGGAGTATATATCTCCTCTACTGGAGAGCAGGAGCTGACAGGTGGCTAGGAAGGTGGTGGGCATGGAGAAGTCTGTTGTGGGGGAAAGACAAAGCATAGTTTTGGTGCTGAAAGGGGAGAGAGACCGAGGGGAGTTAGGCTCTCCCCAGCAGGTAGTACCTTAATTTGACCTTTCATCACTTTTTTCTTTTAAAATGTTTTATTTATTTCTAGGAGAGAGAGAGAGACAGCGTGAGCAGGGGAGGGTCAGAGAGAGAGGGAGTCACAGACTGAAACAGGCTCCAGGCTCTGAGCTGGCAGTCAGCACAGAGCCCGACGCGGGGCTCGAACCCATGAACCGCGAGATCATGACCCAAGCGAAAGTCGGACGCTTAACCGACTAAGCCACCCAGGCGCCCCTTCATCACTTTTTTTTGATGTCTTGTTTGTTCTTTTGATCGGGCTCAGAAACTTCCCTCCTTCTTCATATTTTTCCACTTTGCCATTATTTTCTTCCTTCTGTGGTGCCATGCTTTTCCCTGACTTAGGTCTTTGCATATCCCCTTCCACCCTGCCTGAGATACAACTTTCCCCCTAAACTGTCCCCTAATTCCCCACGTAGCTACTTCTTCTCATCTTTTGGATCTCAGTTTATAAAATCAATTCTCACGGGACACTTGGGCAGCTCAGTCGATTAATCATCTGACTCCTGATTTCAGCTCAGGTCACCATCTCATGGGTTGTGAGTTCAAGCCCCACATTGGGCTCTGCACTGCTTGGGATTCTGTCTCTCTCTGCCCCTCCCCTGCTCATGTTTGCACTATGTCTAAATAAATACATAAATAAACTTAAGAAAAATAAAGTCAATTTTTAGTATCAACCCAATCTATCCTGGAACTGTTTTCTGCTACCGTTAACAGGTTCTGTGATCACCCCTGAACCCAACCGTTATATTCTTTCCCAACACCCGGTACTTCTCCTTGGTAGCACTTAAAGAAACAATAATTAAATGTTTCACTGCCAACTTAATAGCTTACATTTTCCAGAGTGTAAGCTGCAGGAGGGCAGGAACTGTGACTACCCTGTTTGCAGCTCTGTCCCCAGCACCTGGCACAGTGTCCTGCACAGAGTAAATGTTAGACAAATATTTGTAGCTGAATGAAGTTTAATCTCAGTAGGGTAAGACTGCGCAAGTTTTCAGGTAGTATGATGTGCTAAAGAGCAAGTTAAAAGTAGTACAGGTTTATATAGATTATGAAAGGGCTTTACAAACAGTCAAGCTGCTTAGCTTGGCTCTGTCCAGATTAGCTTGAGCTTGGTCTCTAGCTCTGCTGTGATCTAGGAAAATGGTAACAGTCCTTTGAGCTTGATTCTCTAACAGAACAGAAAAAAAATGCAGTTTATGGCGCCATAATTCAGTCAACCTACCCTGAAATCCTACTGTGCCAGGCAGCGTGCGTGCTGTCTGCTATCCCTAATTTTAGGAGCTCTGAATTTAATAAAATTTGTTGCACAAGTGAGAATAAAAGCACATCTTTAGGTTGGCTGCCTTTTTTTTAATCCCCTTCCCTTCCCCAAGTCAATGTGATCTAGAGTAAAAGGAAAGTCTGGTGTTCATCGAATTCATAACTGGGTTTGTAAGGAAATATGCTTGTTTCTATTTACAAAACTAAACTTGATGGACATTGAAATGCTGTTCCTTGTTTACCTTATTAGCTGATTAACTAGTATGAAATGACTTCTGTTGAAAAACAAATAAAATGGTGGAAATAGCATTAGGTATATATTAATTTCCCTCTCTGGTCTTCAATTTTATTAATATAAGTAATAAAAGTAAAGACATCTCCTATCCATTTCACTGGCTATTTTTTGACAGTTATCTTTGAAAAATTATTGAAAAGGTTTCCCCAATTTTTCTTTATCACCATGATAGTCAAGAAGTTCTGCCTTGTGTCCAATTGAAATCGCTCCTGCTATATTAAACCAATTTCTGCTTGTTTGCTTCTCTGTATCCATGGAGAACGACCGATCAGCATCCTTCATATAAAACCCTTTATATTCTTGGAGACAGTAATTTCCTGTGAAATATTTAGTTGAAAGTTCCATAAACTTTAAAAGAAAAAAAAAAGGAGCTATGGTTAGTTTATACTCAGGAAAATATTATTGCAAAGCTTTGGACATAAAGATAGTTACATTTACCTTTCTGTGTGACAAATTAACTTTAACCCTGTTTTTTAGTAGCGTTCTGAGTTCCATCATAATTTAAATCACGCATTTCCTGTCAAGCATGGTTAATTATTTGGAAAGTGTGTGCATTATAGCAACTTTTTTTGGCTTCTCTTAATTTCTTGGTAAATCTTTTCAACTGTATTCATAATTTAAATTTATAATTGTCCCAATATGAATTATTACTCACTTCGAATTGATTTTGGCAATTTGATTCTAAATCCTTGAAATCTGACTAGGGGATAACTAATAAGAAAACAGCCGTGTGAGAGACAGGAAAAAAAATACTGTCTTTTAGGTTGAGCAATTTGATTTCAGGAGAGTTTAAAAAACAAACAAACACCTTATCCCTAGCATTAATTTCAGAAGTTTATACTTGTCCACAGCAGTTTAAGAAATTCAAACATTTATGTAACAGTAAAGATAAAATGTCACTGAGGCTGCAAACATTTGTATGGTGATCTAGATGGGCAGATCTTCTCTGGGACCGATGGCACATGTTATTAACCGTCTCATAACTTCTTCATTCTTTACACTACAGGCCTCTTCTCCTTCAAAGTTCTCTGATTGTAGGGGTCTCTATACAAATTAACAAAATGTCCTGCCCAAGTGTTTCCTTGGTTTTGGTGAAAGGCTGCCCTCTTGTGCAGAGATGAGAAGCGACTGTTAAAAAACTCATTTACCTTATTAGCTGATGCAATTTCTGGTGGATTCTGAAATGGACATTAACACTATGCTTGGGACCCACAAAAGCCATCATTTAGATATACCAAGAATTCCCTCTTAACTGTCCTTTAGATCCCTTGTACTTTAGAAAAAGATTACAATTTTCGTGGTTCTTTATACAACTCGGACCAAAGATAAACGCTGCCATTCCATACAAGAGAACAGCCCACAGTAGGAGAAACCTACAGGGTTTTCCTATCAGAAAATAAACTATGAGCTTATTTCTGGTTATAAAACCTTCTGAGCTTTTAATGAACAGAAGCATATAACTAAATGAAAAAGAAGTCAGAGCCACTCCCTTTAGTCTGTTAAAGGTTAGGTTTTGACTTTGTCAGCAGTGGGAGAGAAGGAAGTTGGAGAATCCTTCTCAAGATTAGCACTTAAAAGTGAAAAATAGAGTGCACACTCTTCCCTCCTTCCTCTCCTCCTTCTTCTCCTTCTCATTTTCCTCTTCTTCCTCCTCCTCCTCTCCCTCCTCCTCCTTCTTCTTCCTCCTCTTCTTCCTCTTCTCTTATATTTCCAAGTATTTAGTTCCATTGAAGAAGTAGTGCTTCCAAAATGCATATTTGATAAGTAGATAAGACAGATTATTGTTGAGAATTTAATAATAAATAGTATTTTAGGAAAATGTTTTCTTGTATTTTTTTTAATGTTTTTTTTTTATTTTTTTAATTTATTTCTAGAAGAGAGAGAGAGACAGCATGAGCAGGGGAGGGTCAGAGAGAGAGGGAGTCACAGACTCTGAAAGAGGCTCCAGGCTCTGAGCTGGCAGTCAGCACCGAGCCCGACGCGGGGCTCGAACCCACGAACCGCGAGATCATGACCTGAGTGAAAGCCGGACGCTTAACCGACTAAGCCACCCGGGAGCCCCCGGGAGCCCCTGTATTTTTTTTTAATTTAGAGCTTGAAATAACTTAGCAAATAATCGTTGTCACTTGGAAAAGAATTAGTTGACTATCTTTGTGAAAATTATGAGTGGCTAAGAACCCTGACTAATGTTATCTGAACTAATTACTCTGTCTTTAATTTATAACTCATAGAAAGCAGAAGTAGAGCATTGATGTGGATTATAGTTGAGAATTCCATCAGGTCCTTAGTCATCAGATGATGTTTGAATTCCATCTTTCTGGAAGATAAGAATGACTTAAGAGCAAACAGAGCCTCACGAAAAAAATGAAAACATATGTCCACACACAAAATGTACACGAATGTTCATAGCTGTATCATTCATAATCGCCATAATAGCAGAAAAGTGGAAACATCCCAATATCCATCAGTGGACAAAATGTGGTTTATCCATACTATGGAATATTATTCAGCTATGAAAAGAAACCAAGTACTGATACCTGTTACAACATGGATGAACCTTGAAAACATTACGTTGAAGGAAAGAAGTCAGACACAAAAAGCTGCATAATATATGATTCCAATTGACTAAAATGCTCAGAATAGGCAAATATATAAAGATAAAAAGTATATTAGTGGTTTCCTAGCACTAAGGGTGATGGGGGGAAAGGCAGGTTGGAGGAAAAAGGGAGTGACTGTTAGTGGGTACGGTGCTTCCTCGGTGTTGCACAGATTGGTGGACATGTTAAAACCATTGACTTGTACGTTTTAGATGAATTTTATGATATTGGAATTATAGCTCAATAAAGCTGTGGTATAAATAAGGGGAAATTCCAAAAAAATTTAAAACAGCAAAAATATCCTCAATTTCTGTAAGAAAGTTTTTTTTTATTTCAGTGGCTGGTCAGCATTCAAGACTCTTCATATGTGTGCAGTGAGTCTCTCAGAACCTTCCTTGGTTTTTAAAGATTTTATGTCACTGGTTCAAATCTGCCTTCTTGTTTTATGAGCTTAATTATTACGAATAATATTCCTTCAGACTCTTTTCCCTCTTCCAGGACAAAATGCCTTGGAGGGAATGTAAATATTTTAAGTGTTGTTACAATATTTATATGAGCAGAAACGAAGAGCCAGGGGCGTCACTTTGCCCTAATGGATATGAGTACAGGCTTCGAGGTCTAAAAGATTAAGATTCACATCCTACTTAGGAATTGTAAAATCTCACAAAGTTCTCTTTGAGTCTCAGTTTCCTTAGCTATGAAATGGAGATAGTGGTACCTTCTTCACACAGCTGTTGGCTCATGTTATTTATTAGACGAACTAATGCATTTTAAGCACTTCGCAAAGTGGCTTAGCACATAGTAGATATTCAGAAAAGGTTGAAATTAAAAACAGTAATAGTTATGGAGGAAATAATTCTACTTATTTAACTAAAGTGAAGGAGTAGAAAACAGAGTTAACAGCTTCCTCAAGCTGCTTTAATGTTAATTAGTGAGTTTCTGCACTGGTCTGTGAAAATACGGCAGAGAGTTCAATATTAAGACAAATTCTTGTTTTTCCTTTAAAAGAAAAGGTAGATAGAAGCATGTAAGGAATCATCATACCTTTAGGGGAATGGGCAGAGTGATTCTCTTCAGATCTTATTTTCAAAATAATGGATTTTACTTGTTTTAGGAAATTTTTTCCTGCCTTTTCATCACAATCGCAATCAGCACACGACCTGCTTTTAGCAGCAACAGAAACAGCTGGATCACCCATTTTGATGGGGGATTACTCTTCAGTATTTATAGTAACACCCATTTCACCAAGTGGAGTCCAAAAGAAGGAAAAAACAAACAAGTGACTTTCCTTATAACAGGTAACTGTTTTCTTTTGTATTAAATTTCCTTTCCTATTGCTTTCACCGGCTTCAGATTCGGAAGCCTGTTTCACCACTCAGGGGACATTTGAAAGCAGCCAAACCAACGTAGCCAATAGAAATTTAAGTCTAAAAATATAAAGCTTTGCTTTAAATATACTGTAGAAGCATTAAGCAAAATATTGGGGGATAAAAACAAGCACGTAAACACGTCCAAGACCTTGAGATCTGAACAGAGACTACGTTCCAAGTCAGACATGCATAAATGTGTCTTTTCTCAGGGATATTAATGAAATGGTTAATTCTGTTGTCATGGCAACAAAGAACAGCTGTGATAAAAAAGCTAAAGGTCTATACATAATGCCCAATACAAGGTCTCTCTAGTTCTAAAGCTGATTTTCTTAGCTACAATAGAAGTGAGGTGTTTTCAATATCATCTGAAGCTTTCACATCAAATCCTTCTAGTTAATCCAATAAATAGACCAGTAGCATAAAAAGGAATATATGTTTGCACATTATAAACCTTATAAAAGAAGTTTACCTATGCTCAATCTTAAGAGGAGATCTGGAAAATAAATATACGCTCCTGCAAAAACTAAAAACCCATACTGAGTAGAAATTGTAAAAATAAAATATGTTCAAATGGGATATCAGAGTAATTATCAAACACATTATTACCTAGGCAGTCAGTAGGAACGTGTCACATTTGAGATAACAGAGTCACTGTGCACCATAGCAGCAATCCAACAGCAAAAAGTAATTCAATTTTGAAAACTCACCAGAACATAATATTATGAGTGAAAGGGTTTGTTTTTCAGGCCCGTCAGTGTTGCCTGTATGAAAGTGTGTTCACCACAATGTGCTGAATATATCACACCAATGAATCCATCCCAGATTGGAGGTGGATTTCAGAGCCTGAAAAAGACCCCCATATTTTGTCTTTCTTTTTTTTTTTTCTCTTATGTCTTTACTTTATTTTGAGAGACAGAGAGTGAGTGGGGGAGGGGCAGAGATACAGGGAGACACAGAATCCAAAGCAGGCTCCAGGCTCTGAGCTGTCAGCACAGAGCCCGACATGGGGCTCGAACCCATGAACTGTGAGATCATGACCTGAGCCAAAGTCAGACGCTTAACTGACTGAGCCACCCAGGCGCCTCTGTTTTATCTTTCTTGATAAACCTCTTCTCTCCACCTTCTGGTTGCTGGGAGGTGTCCTAGGTTTCTTGGTCTTCCTTGCCCTGTCTCCTCCTGTGTCTCCAGGAGAACTATCCTTTCCACAGCTCTTCACGGTCTTACCTCAGGTACCCGTGGTTTCTCCCCTGAATTACTATAATTGAACAAGTCTCCAATTTACTCTCCACCCAAATGTCAAAGTGATCTTTCTAAAACACAAATCGAATTGTGTCACTTGTCTGAAAATCAGATATTCTCCTTTTACTTTCAGAGAAATCAAAACTTCCTTCTTTTTTTATTTTTCATTGTTTATTTTTTTAGTTTATTTATTTAAGTTGAAGTTAACATACTATGTAGTATTGGTTCCAGGAGTAGAACCCAGTGATTTATCACTTACATGTAACACCCAGTGCTCACCTTAATGCTCATCCCGCATTTAGTCCGTCCCCCTCCCTCCCCTCCAGCAATTCTCAGTTTGTTCTCTGTATTTAAGAGTCTCTTATGGTTTGCCTCTCTCTCTGGTTTTTATCTTATTTTTCCTTTCCTTCCCTAATGTTCATCTGTTACATTTCTCAAATTCCATATATGAGTGAAATCATGTGATATGTAGCTTTCTCTGACTCACTTAGCCTAGTACACTCTAGTTCCATCTACGTTGTTGCAGATGGCAAGATTTCATTCTTTTTGATCACTGAGTAATATTCCATAGTCCACATCGTTTTTATCCATTCATTGTTCAATGTACATTTGGGCTTTTTCCATGGTTAGGCTACTGTTAATGGTGCTGCTACAAACATTATGTTCATATGCCCTTCAAATCAACATTTTTGTATCCTTTAGATAAATATCTAGTAGTGCAATTGCTGGGTTGTGGGGTAGTTCTATTTTCAAAGTACACTCTTTTTAAAAATTCATCTATTTTTAATTTTAAAACGAAAATTGTGTATATTTGAGGTGTACACCATGATGTTTTTGGTATATATATGTATAGTAAAATGATTACTACAGTCAAGTTAATTAACATATCCATCTCCACACATAGTTACCATCTTATTTTTGTAGTGAGAGCACCTGAAATCTACTCTTAGCAAATTACCTGTATGTAATACAGTATTATTAACTATAGGCACTCTGTACATTAGATCTCTAGACTTAGTCATTGCACAAAACTGCAACTCTCTATCTTTTGACCAACATCTCCCCATTTCTCCCAGCTTTTGTCCCTGGTAAAACACCATCCTATTCTCTGCTTCTTTGTATTCCACTTTTTTAAATTCCACATATAAGTAAGATCATGTATTTTTCTGTCTGGCTCATTTTACTTAGTATAATGTCCTCTAAGTTCATCCATGTTGTTGCAAATGGCAAGATCTCCTTCTCAGAAGGCACTTCATGACCTGAATCTTAGCAACTACACCCTCATCACCTTTGATGTCCTACATCTTACTCTCTCTGGTCAATAGGACCTTTTGAAGCTCTCCAAATGGGCAAACAGTCTCGGTGACTGTTTCTTCCTTTGATTTGAATGCCTCATTTTGCTTCACCATCTAATGCTCTTCAATTTATAACTTAAAATTTAACTCCTACTTTCAAAGATGAATAACATATTGTTACATGGTAACAAAATGGAAAAAAATAGTACAAATTTAATTGGTCTACAGTTAAATAATTTAATTAAATAGTGGCATAGCCACCATATGGAGATTTTGAAACCATCATAGACTACGGCAGAGATATCCATGTATTGATACAGAAGACAGTTGTTGCTGTCTTTTCTGGGTTACTCTCAGGTTGAAAAAGCAGAATGCTTAATGTGAATCAATTTTTAAAATGAACTTTATTGACATATAATTTATGTAATATCAAATGGACACAATTTAGGTATGCTATGTGATTTTTTTTTAATGTATATTACCATGTAGCCATCATCAGAGTCAAGACGTGGAACATTCCATCACCGTGAATTTCCCTTGTTCCTTTTTCTAGTCAGTGACACTGCCAGCCCTGGTTTCAGGCAACTACCGATTTGCCTCCAATCCCTATAGATTAGTTTTTCTTTCCTAGAGGACCATATGAATGAAGCCATACAGCATGCAATTTTTGCGTCTGGCTTTTCTGCAGCACAGTGATTTTGAGATTCCCCTATATTGTGTAGATAGTCATTTTTGTTGCTGAGTTGCACTCTACTTTGATAATCAGTAATTTATCTATTCACATGTTGATGGACATTTGGGTGATTTTCAGTTTTTGCATATTATGAATAAAGCTGCTGTGAACATTCAAATACAAGTCCTTGCATGTGTTTTCCTTTTTCTTGGGTAAACCTCTAGGAGTAGAACTGATCAGTGTATCACTAAGAATACATTTAACTTTACAGGAAGGTGCAATTGTTTCCCAAAGTTGTTGAACAATTTTACATTTCCATCAGTGAAGCATGAGAAGTTTGGTTGCTCTAAACGCTTTTAGGTTTAATATGACCACTCTTTTTAATTTTAGCCATTCTAACGTGAGTGTGTAGTGATCTCACTGTAGTTTTAATTTGTATTTACCTGATGATTGATGACATTGAGTCTCTTTTCATATGCTTGTTGGCCATGTGTATATCTTTTTGGTGAGTGTCCATTCAAATCTTTTCCTCATTTTTTAATTCACCTTTTCTTGAGTTGTAAGAATTAAAAAAAAAATTTTGGAAACAAATTCTCTGTTTTATAGGACTATTATACATATAATATATGTATATTACATAACAATACATAATGTTTTCTATAATATTTACATAATGTTACCTAATATTTTCTCCCATCTGTGGCTTGACTTTTCATTTTCTTAATGGTTTCTTTGAAAGAGTAGAAGTCTTTATGTGATTACATTTGGTAAAAATAAAACATAAGCACATCTATCAAGCACAGAACAGAACCTGGAAAAATATACTCCAAAATGTTCACAGCTAGTTCCTGTGGTAGATAGAATTATTGATGCCTTTTCTTTTGTTCATTTTTTTTCTTCTAACTTTTCCGTAAAAAACATGAGTTACTTTTATAACTCAAAAAATTATTTAGATAAGAAGACAAATTCATCCCAGTTATCATGTTTCCCCTTGGAGATCCTTGCAGATACTTTTCTAGCTCCTGGGGGAGCTGAGGTGACACTTCCTTCCTGTTAAATTGTTGATTGTGTCTTTCATGTTTGCATTCCTAGAACGTGGTTCAGTGTCTGGCATAGTCAATGCACAATGCAATTTGACTGAATTCACTCAGCAAAGATTTATTGAGCACCCACTATGTGCCAGGCAGTTTCTGGGAATCCACATTGTGTATGAAACACAGATCTTGCAAATAAGTAGCTTCTAGTTGAATAAATAAAAGAAGGGATATTGTATTTTGCCTGTGACTAGTATGATTCTCTGCACTTACTAGGTACTTGAAATAACGGTGTTGGTGAAGTGATAATTATTGAGCCTGTATTTTTTAGTACCATTGTTTCAGATATACTATCCATTTATTTGACAGCTTTTTGTTTGTTTGTTCTACACTTTTAATAGGGAGCAGTGCAGATAATTAAAAAAAAATTAGGATTTGCTAAAAGACTGAGAAAAGCCGATAGCAGAGTTTTGTTTGGAGTGGACAGACTAAGTTGAGTTTTACTCTGGGGCCTCTGCTAAGCTAGTGACTGCTAAAAGGAGAGCTGTAGGGAGAGATCAAGCAAATACAACTTTTTTATTCTTTATTTTTTTTTTCCTAAGAGAGTTCATCTTTAAATAAAGATGGAGCCCCAGACATCTGCCTAGGACTGTCTCCTTTTATTCTTTATTAGAAGTAGTAAGATCAGATCTCAAGTCAGTTAATATTGTCTTAATTATTAACAAGAAAGACTGTGATCATTCTTCACAAAGATGTTGTCTATGTATTCCTCAGTCATTAGAATCAGGACACCAATGTCATTATCTGTATAATCAAATTGGATGATTTCATCCTCAGGCCCTCTAATCTGCATGATACTACTAACTCATTTCCTGTGAAACATTAACTCCCAGATACTAGATATATCATCATTGGTTACTATGTTTGAACCTTTTTATAATAAGGGCAAATAGAAATGGTGATTGCAAGAAGTCTCAAGAACATATGAATAAAGAAAATACTCTTTCAGCAGATGATAAATTCTAGTGACCTGGTCATTCACATGGAGAGTGTGTGTTTGGGTGGGGGTGGGGGGGGCGGAGAGGAGGCTGGGAAAATTGAACATTGACTACTACTTGAGGGTGGGAAGTATTTTTTCTTTTTAAGGTAATATTTGGCAAGCAGGTTTTTTGAGGGTCAGGCATTTAGGACTGGCAATTAAAACACTGTTGTTTTACTTTTATGGTAGCATTCCACAGAATGGGAGCTTTATGAAACATTAGTTTTACTCTGAATTTTGCTTTACTGACTTCTGCTTTGGAGGTAAATCACTACCTGTGGGTAGAAATATATACCTAGATTCATGTGATAATGCTTTGGAGACAGAAAAAAATCCCTTTTTTTTGAGAGAAAGTAATAGAGAAAACGCACATTTTATAATCTTTAGCTTTTCCAGACTGGAACACATTTCTAGGAAACACAAGGCAATTATCTAATTATTGGTGAATTCTAAACTACCTGTTAAATTAAATTGGGATCATCCCTTACTCTGGCCAGTACATTTCCCTATTGCATTTACCAAACCTTACTGACTGGCTCAGATCACTCCTATAGTTCTTTTATAGGAAAACTGATTATACAGCTCTTTAAGCAAGAAGACTTACTTCAAGCTTTTTCATTTTTACTAGTAGTTGATAGGAATTACAATAGAAATTTTTGGAGACAGCAGTGGACTTGTTCTTGTTTAGACTGTGTATGAGAAAAGTTGGAAATGGAGAGCAACATTTTTCACAGTCAGAAAGCCCTGGAAGAAATCAATTATCCACTTGGGGGAAAAGTAGCTTCTACTCTCCTGCCATAATTGCCTCTAAAATCCTAATGATTGAAGAAGAGGGTTCTTGGAGGGAAGAAGGAATGATGTATAATCCATCCACAATTAAAAACCAACAGACTGAGACCCAGAGTCTAACCCAGTTGTAATATTACCATCTCGTCAATAAAGTTAGGGATTTTTTAAGTTCTTAAGTTTGCAAATTAACCTACCACTGCATCAGTAACCTTATCTATAAAACAAAGATAACCCAGTATCTATATTATTGACCTACTCTGAAGTTAAATCAAATAATTTAAACAAGGCATTAAAGTAATGGATGGGAAATAGTAAGGGCTCAGTAAATACTAACAGTTATTATTGCTGTTAGTACTCTTGTTAATGCTATTATTTTCCAATTTTATTATTACTGTTGTTAACTCCTCTCTGGGCTCAGTAATGTTTAGCAGTAAAGACTGTAAAATGAGAAATGCTGAACATTCATCTTTGGGGGTAATCAGGAAGTGATGTTGCCCTTCCAGAGAAAAGCATCTTCCAACATTAGAGATCTGTGTGTCCCACGTGACAAATGGAAAGAGGCAAGCAGTCTCATCCTTTCAGGCCTGCAGCCAGCAGGGAAAGAATGCCAAGAGAGACTGCCTGAGCCTGAGCCAAGGTCCTGGGGCATGACAGTGCTTCCGTTGTGCTGAGATAACACCAAAGATGAGTCGAGTTGGTGGTAATCAATTCATAGTTTTACTTGGCTATACAGGTCCCCACAATTTTCCCCACAATTCTGCCACTAAAAAGCTCCAAAAACCAAGAGGGGCTTGTTAGGGTGGTTTTATTGTTGTTGTTTGGGTTTTGTTTTTTGTTGTTGTTGTTTTGTTTTGGTAACATCATTGTCGGTGAAGCTAACCTGACCTGACTCATTTCGGGGTGAAATCTGAACCAATAATGATATGAGTCTATTGCAGCATCTTCATTGTCCTTAGAGTGAATACAGTGATCTAGGAACATTAATGACTTTGTATATGGAGTGTTGCCTTTTGGGAAAGTGTATGATATACAGGATATATGCATTTTTTTTCCCTAAAGTGTGAAAGATATTCTGAAATATGAACCATGTGTGCACTGAGGTTTGTGGATAAAGGATTAAGGAACTTTACTCACAGATTCACTTTGGTCTAGTAAGTGAGGCAATCTGGTGTAACCCATCATTTCCTGCCTGGGCTCCTCCTCCTCCTTGGAAGGTTCTCTCATCTCCACGTGGGCCTGGCAGTCTCCCAGAAAGAATGGACACCATTGGGACCGAGGTCAAAGCCATGGCTGACTGTGGTGGACTCTTGCCTTGGAGAAAACGGCTCTTCCCCACGTTTTTGAAACCAAGAATCAAAATTTAGGGACTAATTGGACAATCAGAATTCAATCTGAGGAGTGACCTCCTCAGTGAG
Organism: Crocuta crocuta; assembly: GCF_008692635.1. NCBI lineage: Eukaryota > Metazoa > Chordata > Mammalia > Carnivora > Hyaenidae > Crocuta > Crocuta crocuta. Next base: position 6,070,166 of record NW_027533089.1, on the reverse strand, counting down.
TCTAGAGTATGAGAGCCTAACATTTCTGGTTCCAATAAGGCCTGTGTATATTGGAGACTTGAGTTATTACTGACATTTGGCTTTCAGCTTGGTGTTGGCATCCTACAGTACCCACCTTCAGTCATGGAGCTGGTACTTGGACAGCTCTGGGGTGGTGTCTTCCCTTTTCTCTCCACTCATCTTAAGAATGAGACACTATCTCTGCGATCCAGGCTGAAAGGCCAATATATAATAATAAATCATAGCAGAGATATGTAAGGTCATGTTAAAGAGATCTTAGGTTCCCAGACCTGAGCAAGACATGGATGCTAGTGCTGATATATTTTAGAGGAGAAATATGCAGATTGGAAGGGCATTTGTTTAGTAATGAAGTCTTAGAAATAATACCACAAACAAATTACTGAAGCACCGTGGAAGGAATGGGACTGAGGCCAGGAGAGGTGGCTGACCAGCACAGGTACTCTGGAGTACCAGAAAGGGATGCCAATGAACGNCTTTCCTTACCTAGAGAGAAAAAAAATAATACTCCAACCAGAAGGCTGGCGAGACCAGGCTCCTCCTTGGTTATTCTAGTTCTTGCTGCACATCCTGTTTTATATAACTGTGCTCATGAAGTGAGGGAATAGGATTTTGCCCCCAGATGTGGAGCTAGGCGCTTTTGTGGACTAATGAGCCCTCAAGACCCAGCCACAGAGACCACCAACCTGGGAGCNAAGAAGGCATCCAGTGACTAGATGAAGTTGGCACAGGTAGCTTCTCTAGCTGTCAGATGGGAAATGTGCATCTTCCCCTCGAGGTTTTCTTCTTGAAGCAAAACATCTATTTTAGTATTCTTTATCCTTGTGTAAGGTTAGGGTACCTCAGGTTGACAATTAGTCAAATAAAAATATTAACTAAGCGCCTCCTGTTGCATCCACGTACTGTCAGGCCTTCAGGGCATGCAAAAGAAGCGGAAATATGTTCCTGCCCTGTGGAGACAAAACTAACAAACTTGCAACAGGAAGGTTGCATTCTGCCACTAACCCAGGGCAAGTAAGTGTGGCTGGTTTGATTGACAATGGGCAGAACTGAGGACTGACTTGATTAAAGGAAAGGAAGAGGCATAAACTGACTTGGTGAGAGATTCTAACACCCCGTAAACAGGGAAGAACCTTGCATGTCTGCAGGGTCCAGGGGGTCAGTGTGAGAGGTGAAGGCCAGGTATCTGTCCACCTGAAGAGCCCTGCCTTAAAGGGCGATTGCCTCTAATTTTAGCTCAGGGGTCTGGAAACTTCTGTTGTAAAGTGCAACATAGTAAATATTATAGGCTTTATCCGTCCGCACTGTCTGTGGCAACTTGACTGAAACTCTGTTGCAGCTCCACTGTGCAACTCTTATCCGTGAAAGGCCCTAGACAATTGGGTCAGTGAATGGGTGTGGCTTTGCTCTGATAACACTTCCTTACAAAAACACACGCTGTCTCAGCATGGCCACTTGAAGTATGCCAACTCCGCTCTAGAACCGATAGTTGATGGGTTGGTGGATTTCAAAGGGATTTAGAAATCAGGACGGTAATGCAAAATCTTTGTATTGTAGGATGCTGACTTAAACAATGCAATGCCATCTTACCCAAGCAAACCTATTTCTTAAGACCCCACTCTGACCACTTCCACACCCACAGTAAAATTTGATGTAGGCTTTAAGGATATGTAGGATTTGATAACTGAAGAGGAGAAAGGAGGGTTTTCTAATAAGAAGAATAGCAGGAAAAGGGTGATCACTGGATGTAAGGTGTGTGAGGTGGGGGCGGGGTGGGGTGGTTAGGAGTCCAGACACTGGAGCCAGACGGGCGGAATTAGAACCCGGCTCTGCCATCACTAGCCATGAGGCCTTGGACAAATGACCTTACCTCTCAGGCCCCAGTGTCCCCAAATTTGCATTATAAAGATTAAACGAGCTATTATTCACAAAAGCATTTAATTCCTAGCACAGAGAAATTACCAGTTGACTATTGGGTTGATAATAATAATAAAAAAGACCTGTTAGGAGGAGAGGTAAATAACGAGATAGATGTTTAGGCCAGCTTACTATTAGGAATAAGTGCCAATTATGTCATTCATTGTACATTTCCCATCAATATATGTGTTTTATCATTTGTAGCACAGATTAATGAATACCGTACCCCCAGACAACTACCATTTGGTCCAGAGTCAAATTCTACTCCTAACTGGCCACTGACCTGCATACGTGTCTCTTGGTTTTAAGGGGGACCAGAGAGACTAGGAAAATACATATAAATACCAACTGGGAAGAAAGAAGAGAGAAAGAACATCTAAGGCAGTTGATTACATATTAATTGCTTCACAAGTTATCACAGTTCTTACCACAATCCTGTGAAATAAATATTACAGCTTCTCTTAATCTTGAGTCCAGTAGCTCACTGCTGCTCAGTGGCAGAAACTCAGACCAGGTCTGATGTCAGGGCCCAAGCTCTTTTTTCTTCTATAGTTGGGGTTTCACAATGTGTCCCTTGAAACTCTAGGGTTTGGAAAAGTGACTGTAAACTCTGCGAGGAGAGATATTGTCTATCTTTGTGCTAATATCACCAAGCTTAAAACACACACTAGGTAGTTGTTAAATGAATACATGAAGGACGGAAGGAAGGAAGGAAGGAAGGAAGGAAGGAAGGGGGAGAAGGAAGGAAGGAAAGAGGGAAAGAAGGGAGGAAGAAGGGAAGGAAGGCACATAGGGCTTCCATTCTTAGCCCCTTTCAAGCACAGAAATTTGACCTTCATCTATTTCATCCTTTCATAGAGAGAAGCTCATATGAGACCAAAAAAAAAAATGTTTGGAAGCCACTGCTGTGTGTATCACTGCCTCCCTCCCAACCCATGCACCTTTCTGACAGCAGTCATTATCTTGAATGTTACATTTGCAACAAAACTCAGCAAATGATTAAGCACTATCACTGTGTTACTGTGAAAGGGTGTCCCCTGTAGGCTGAGATTAGAATCATGTAGCAAGGAGAGATCCTTGAGACTGTGATTCAGAAACGCAGAATTTCCAACAGCTCAGCAGCCCTTCTAAGGCTTGCGCAGGCCTCTTCCTAAAGGCGGACTCCACTATGCGGTATGCCCACTCCTAGACAGAAGGGCAGGCTCTTCTTGTTCAGGCTGACCTGAACATTTGTTCCTGAGATGTCTATAGGCAAATATCAGAGGCCACTTACAGATAGGGCCAGAGAGGGGTCAGAGAGAAAGGTTTGGTTGGGGCTGGGGACTTTCCATTTATACTTTTGCCCCAGGCTCCATAAATATCAAGACCACCTTATTGGACTCTTTTAACAGAAGGTGATACACTGAGTGGGGGCAGCTTTTATTCTTTTTTACCACAAAGTGGGGCTGATGTAGCACTAAGAGGATTAAAAGACTTGGATCTGTGCACTGGTTCAATGTGGGTGAGGTGCAGTATCAGGTGAATCCAGGCTTCCAGTGACGGTGCACTGGTGTCTCCGGGCCCCATGTAGGCATGCGGCCCCTTGGAGATTCTGCTAATCCTTCTCTAGTTGCTCAGAATTGGAGAGGGGTTTGATGTCTCACAAAATGGCTGACACAGGTAGGCTTGCAGGTAAGGGTTAATTAAGCATTGACATTTATTTCATGATGTTAATGTGACCTCTTTGGTCCACACGGGCTAGTGAGGCCTGAGGATATCCAGATTAGGTTAATATTGATCCCAGCCCAGTTTGATGAGCACAGCACCTATAGTGCAGCCTGTCTGCCCATCAGAGAGGACGTCACTAAAACTCAGTTCTCTTTGAGTACCTTTGTGATTCTTTGGATGAGGTTTTCTAAGAATCTATTCTATTAGGGAGTCCCAAATCTGTAATTTCCTTCTAATGAGGCCTGTTAATTGGATGACAGCATTATCAAATATAAACACCTCCCTCCTTTGGTCTGTGGGGTGCTTCATAATGAGATGGATGCAGGGGACAGAGAGCTGCCAGACACGTTAAAGAAGCTAGTGTCCCAGAGTAAGAAAGAACTTGTTAATGATTTTAGTCCCAAAGGAAGAGACACACAGAAATTCTTCACATTGAAAAAATAGCGACGGTGAAATCAAAGCAACCCAGATGGCCTACAAACAGGCTAATTATGTGGAAGACCCAGAAGCAATGCTGAAGTTCCTTCCCCAGCTGCTTATGGGGTCCTTCCAGGTAGCCAGGTGCTGGTGCGGCCACACAGCTTCCATAGGTCGTCAGCAAAGTGATGCTACACGTTGAAGCAAATGGTAGCAGCCCCACTGGATGTTTCTCTATGTAACGAAAGAATATTTTACATCTTTATGGGTGAAATTCTGTGTTTATAAACCTCCATGTTAATCAATGAATACTATTTTTTTCATACTTATGTATTTATTTTTGAGAGAGAGAGAGAGAGAGAGAGGAGACCGAGCATGAGCAGGAGAGGGGCAGACAGAGAGGGAGACACAGAATCCGAAGCAGGCTCCAGGCTATGAGCTGTCAGCACAGACCCTGACATGGGGCTTGAACTCACAAACCGCAGATCATGACCTGAGCTGAAGCTGGACACTTAACTGACCGAGCCACCCAGGCGCCTCATGAATACTCATTATTATACAGATTGTTTCTGTTACTGGAAAGGCATAGTTTCAGAACACAGCATGTACGCACTTGTGCATATCCATAAACACAGTGTCAGATTAAGGAAAGAAGATAAATTCTATGTACATTATTAGCTTATCGTAATTGAGAAATAAATGGCAAAATGTTGATGAATGATGTCATTTCATGTCAAAGTTTTCTTCACGATCTTAGAAATACCAAGTCCAAAGTTTGGCTCAGACTCTGAAACAGGAGGCTGTGAGTGAGAAGCCCTGCTCAATCTCCAGACCTTCATCATGGCCTTTGTGACACCCCCGGACAGACATCCAAGGGCAGGTAGTGCAGCCCTTCTGGCTAATTGAGTTTGGCGATTTCAGCCATATCTGCAGAGAAGCCAGGCGCCCAGATTCAGAATGAAGAACAAGACAGAAGGCAGGGAAAGGCAATGTGGTGACTCTCTGTTTAAAACTAATGGGCTGATTTAACCCAGGCCAGGATGGTGTCCCTAATGACAATGGGAGCTGTACTCTAAGGGAGACCTGCTTTAGTTCCTTGGGTATTTTTTAAAAATCACACTTAAGATTTTCTTTTTTAAAAACTGAGGAATCTCCACCTTTTTCTGGGTTTTTATTCTTGGTGATGACTGATTTCTGGGAAATGCATATGTGCAGAAAGACTAGAACCCTCCAGAAGTTCCGGAATTATGCAGGTGCCACGTTTCTTTTAAAAATTCGAAGTTTATTTATTTAGTTTAAGAGAGACAGAGACAGGGGCATCTGGGTGGCTCTGTCGGTTAAGCTTCTGACTTCAGTTTGGGTCATGATCATGCTGTTTGTGGGTTGGAGCCCCGCACTGGGCTCTGTGCTGACAGCTCAGAGCCTGGAGTCTGGGTCAGATTCTGTGTTCTCTGTCTCTCTGCCTCTCCCCTGCTCATGCTCTGTCTCTCTCTCAAATCTCTCAAAAATAATTAAAACATTAAAAAAAGAGAGACAGAGAGTGTAAGTAGAAGAGGGGCAGAGAGAGAGACAGAGAGAGAGAAAGAATCCCAAGCAGGCTCCACACCATCAGCACAGAGACAAGTGTCACTTTTAACTGTATCTCATAGGAAGAGAAAACTGCTGCTTGTGGTAACTGTATGTTTGATATCAGGGTTCAGTCCAGAAACCTAGAGGAAGAAGAGATTCATAGCTAACTCTTGTACTTTTCTAGGGTCACACATTGTGATGTTGCACCATGATTTTTCTCGTATACCTTCCAGTCTCCATCATCAGACTATGAGATCCCTGAAGGAGGAGCCAGGTAGGATGCCATTTAAGTCAAAAGGTTATTAAAGGGAAAGAATGGTCTTTACCACAAATAGCCCTGGGATTAAAGGACATCCACATGAAACAGAATGAAGCTGGAACCCTACTTTGCATTATTCTAAAAAATTTAACCAGGGTGGATAAAAAAACCTAAATGTAAAAGCTAAAAATATAAAAATCTTAGAAGAAAACCTACATGTAAATTTTGTGACCTTGCATTGCATAGTTTCTTAGATATCACATCAAAAATATAAGGAACAAAATTAAAAAGTAGATAAATTGTACATCAACCAAATATTAAAAATATTGTATTTCAGAGGACACTATAGAGAAAGTAAAAAGGCACATAAAGAACGAGAAGAAACCATATATCTCATAAGGGACTTGTGTCTAGGATATACAAAGAACTTTTACAACTCAATATAAATAAGACAACCTAATTAAAAATAAGCAAAATATGAATAGGCACTTCTCCAAAGAATATATAAACACAACAAATACACACATGAAAAGATGTGCAATTTCATAAGCCAGCAGCAAAATGTAAGTCAAAACTATAACGAGATACCATGTTTACAGTGTTGGCATAGCTATCTGATCAGATCATAAAAGGATAGATATTAACAGATGTCGGTGAAGATGTGAAGAAATTGCCCTCCGACACATTGCTGGCGGGAGTGTGAAATAGTGCAGCCACTTTGGAAAAACAATCTGGTGGTTCCTTAAGGTTAAGCATAGTTATCATGTGACCTAGCAGTTGCCCTCTTAGACATATACCCAAGGGAAATGAAAACATGTCCACGCTGTGCATGAGTGTTCGTAGAAGCTTTATGAATAATGGCCAAGAAAGTGAAAGCAGTCTGAGTATTCATCTGCTGATGAATAGGTAAACACTGGTATATTATGCAGCCATAAAAAGAAATGAAGCATTGGTATGTGCTACAACATGAACCTTGAAAACATTATGTTATGTGAAAAACTCCAGTCACAGAGGATCAAATGTTATGTGGTTCCATTATGAAATATCCAGAATAGGCAAATCTATAGGCAGAGAGTAGATTAATATTTTCCCTGTGGGTGTGGGGGGCAGAGAGGGATGCAGAGTGACTGCTGGTGGGTATGAGATTTCTTTCTGAAGGTGAAGAAATGGATTGTGGTGATCAATGGTTGCATAACTCAGTGACTATACTCAAAACTGGTGAATTTTACACTTTAAATGGCTGAATTTTATGTTATGTGAATTATATCTTAATAAAACTGTTATAAAAAATAATCTATAGTAACCCAGCCTACACTAGGCCCTACACCTAGCTCTGGAAAAGCAGAGATGAAAGTGTCAGTTGCTTGCAACCTGCGTGCCGATACGCAGATGCAGAGGGAGCAGAGCTATGACCAGGAAGGAAAGATGAACTATCCTGTCCTGGGAAGCCCTCAGAGAGAAGGCCTGGACTTCCTGGGGTATTTTTTGAAGAAAGAAAAGAAATTTACTCCTTGTGTGAGATAACGAAGAGGAAAACAGAACAAGGAAAAGCACATGCTAAGGCATTGAGGTGTTTTATGGATTATATTTCACTATAAATATTTTTTTAATTCTATGCTACAAGAGAGGAAAATAAAGAGGTTGAAAAGCACTTCATGGGGGCGACTGCTCTAGTATGGATGAGAAGTTCAGGCTGGCAGTGTGGGGTGGGACAGAGTGGAGGGGGGACCCAACAGAAGGCGTGTTTGTGGGCCTGCGTGAATCAGCCCTTTTTAATAACTATTCGATATTATATTTAGCATTATCAAGCCAGTATTT
>NW_027533089.1:6046035-6062388 GCF_008692635.1 Crocuta crocuta | reverse complement strand
CTATAATAAAAATAATAATATAATAGAATTTACTAATATATTATATATAAATAACATAATTACTATAAATACAATATTATGTTATATATTATATATAAATAATATAATAAATTGCTATGATAGAAACTAATATTTAGTAAACACCTTCCATATGCAGGCATTGTGCTAATCACTTTGCATGCATTATCTCCTTTTGACCTCATACTAATGCTGAGAAGTTAACTCTTGAGAGTGGTGTATTGGTTAATGCTCTGGGTTCAGGAACTAGCATGTGTGTGTTCAAATCTTAGCTCTGCCATTCACCAACGGTGAGGCCTGTACAAATTGTTTCACAGCTCAGTACCCAGTGCCTCCGTTTCCTCATCTCTAAATTGGCAAGAATACTAGTACCTACTTCCTAGGATTGTGGTGATGGATAACGGGAGTACAGGATGCAGTGTTTGGAATAGAACCTGACATGGACTGACAGCTTTAAGAGTTACAACTGAGTTGTTATCAGCAGTCTCCTTTCTACTTCTGTTAACAACTGAGAAAACAGGTTTGGATGATTAGGTACCTTCCACAAGAAGAGAGAAGTTAAGGGGCGCCTGGGTGGCTTAGTCGGTTAAGCGTCCGACTTTCGCTTAGGTCATGATCTCGCGGTTCGAGGGTTCGAGCCCCGCGTCGGGCTCTGTGCTGGCTGCCAGCTCGGAGCCTGGAGCCTGTTTCAGTCTGTGACTCCCTCTCTCTGATCCTCCCCTGCTCACGCTGTCTCTCTCTCTCTCTCTCTCCTAGAAATAAATAAAACATTTAAAAAAATTAAAAAAAAAAAAAGAAGACAGAAGTTAAGAAGAGGACCAGGATTCAAACACAGGGAGTTTGATTCCAGAATCCGCATTCTAAACCAGTACGCCATACCACCTCACCGCAAGATTCAGTTCACCTGGTACATATCCTCTGTGAAGCATCCTTTGTCTTCCCCAGACGGATTTAAGGATGCCTCCATTGGTATTTCCATAACTGTTTGTTAAATGTTTTATTAGACTTATTAGAAGTATATAATACCATGTCTTTTTAGTGTTTTCTCATTACACGGTGGCTAGTATTTACTGGTTCTTAATAAATATATCATTCTCAACTCTATTGCTAAATATATTGAGAGTCCATTTCCTTCTCCCTAACCCCACTATTGCTGCCTTATTAGCTTCAATTCTTGAAATTTCTTGTTTGAGTGAATAAAACAACACCTAATTAGACTTTGTGCTACCATATTCCTCACCATACTCTGTGGTATGAGATACTTTTAGTAGGACTCTGTTCTGTGCAACTAAAAGAATATCCAGTTTCCCACCTGATAAAATTGATCCAAAAGTTAAATATATATACATTTAGACCCAATAATTTCATTATAATTAGGACAGCCCTGACACCTGAAAGTTTCTAATAAATATTACTTGATAAATATAGAACTGCCTCTGCAATTTAAAGCATGGTGATAAAAAGTGTTGATTTGTAAACACCTCTTGGCTTAATGTAAAAATGGTTGACTTAATACTAATATGCCAAGTATGGTTTTCTTTACAGTACCAAGCAAGCCATCCAAATTTTTTAACTGCCTGAAAAATCCCAGGTGGGTCTGTTTTTGTTCATGAACATCTTTAAGGAAGGTATCTTCTACACTCTGAAATTGACAGTCATTCATTCATTAAAACATTGCTTGATGCAAAAATTAATAAACTTCTTCTCCTAAGTAAATAAATCTTTTATAATGCATGAAGATTAAGAGTACTTCATTTCTCATTTTGCCTCAGCATGGAACCTGTAGGCTAAATTTTATTAACTGCTCAATTACACAATCTGGTTAGGGGCCAGGCAGCTTCAGAATTTTCTGTTTGCTACAGTTCTTTCAGATTTCTTTTTCTATCCAATGAGTTGCATCTTATTCAAGATTTGGCATCTGATATCATAGTGTTTTAGTTTTCAACACCTTGATGACTAATGAAGCTAGGCACTGTTTTATACATGGACTCATCATTGGGACATCCTCCTTCTGTGTGTCTATGCATGTCTTTTACCCATTTGCTCCATTGGTGGCCTTTTTCTTATGGATTTGTAGGAGCTGTTTTTGTGTTTTGTACATGAGTCCTTTGTTACTTATATGTATTGCAAATGTATCTTCTCACTCTGTGATTTGTTCATTTTTTAATGCTCTTTTGATGAAAAGAAACTTCTTTTTTTTTATTTTTTGATGTTTTGTTTATTTTTGAGAGAGAGAGAGAGAGAGAGAGAGAGAGAAAGCATGACCAGGGAAGGGGCAGAGAGAGAGGGAGACACAGAATCTGAAGCAGGCTCCAGGCTCTGAGCTGTCAGCACAGAGCCCGACGCGGGGCCCGAACCCACAAACCGTGAGATCGTGACCTGAGCCGAAGTCGGACGCTTTACCGACTGAGCCACCCAGGCGCCCCAGATGAAAAGAAACTTCTGGTTTTAATGTAGTTCTTATCAACCTTTCCTTCGTGAATGGTGTTTTTGTTTCCTGTTATGAAATGTTTGCAGTATGCAAAGGTGAAGTTATTGTACACAAAGAAGGAAAAGAAGATATGAGCTAAGGAGGAGACAGGGCTGACTTTAGGCATGATGAGTTAGGGTTTGTATCTGAATATCCACTGTCCAATAAACACTCTGATATATACATTTGAAATTCAGAGAAGTGGGGATAGCACACGTAGATTTTGGAGGCTCTAATCTTTTCCCTCCTCTCTTTCATGTAGATGTTTTACCTATGCTGTTCTTGCTTTGCTAGGTCCTCAGACTCCTATACTGCTATCTTTAGTGGAAGAGAATATAAAGCTACCACATTCTTGTCTTTAGGAAACTTTCAAAGATTCTATTTAAAGGGTTAGCTCAGAATCATATTCCAGTAGGAGGCATTGTCACTGGCCATACTGTTGGCAGGTGGTGAAACCCCACCGAAACATCACTGCCTATAAGAAGGGAGAGCAAGACGCAGTCTCCCAAATATTGCAAAACAGAAATGGAGCATTAAAAAATTCATGGTCATCTTCCCATAATCCTGTTCCAAATCCCTAAGCTCTCCCTTCCCCTTTCACTCAAAAGAGGCTCTTTTAAAAGAAAGAAAATAAGGGACACCTGGGTGGCTCAGTTGGTTAAGCCTCTGACTTTGGACTTTGGCTCAGGTCATGATCTCACAGTTTCATGGGTTCAAGAATGCCCTGCATCAGGCTCTGTGCTGACAGCTTGGAGCCTAGAGCTTGCTTCAGATTCTGTGTCTACCTCTCCCTTGCTCACACTCTCTCTCCATCTCTCCCAAAAATAAACAGTGAAAAAATTTTTAAATAAAAAATGAAAGAGTAAATAAGAATTTTTGAGTGTCTTACCTAAGACATAAATTGAATTGAAAGGTTCTTATCTTCCACTCACATTCTTGTACCTCCATGAAAAATATGCAGATGGAACATTTTCAGTAATCTTAAATTGCTATGCAACTTGTGTGTGTGTGTGTGTGTATGTGTGTGTGTGTGATGTTTTATCTTTGCTCAAATACCTAGATCCATGCAGATGGATACCACTGAAGGCCAGGAAAGGTGAATAAACCAGTACTATTAATAGGTAGGTAGATCTTATTTTCAATAGAAACACATAAAAAATATATTGGAAAACAAGGAGGTCTGGGCCCATATGTTGACTAATGCAAATCTTTAAAAACTGCCAGCGTTATATAAACTAGAATTTATCAATGGTAGTGGAAGTAAAGAAGCCATGAAAGTAGAAAGACAAAGGGGTACACAGAAGGCTGCTGGCACTTGCAGAACACAGCATATGGAAAAGCACTATATAAATTCTATAAATAAATAACTGCACAGATACATAAATCAATATGACTCACTACTATACACTATTTACCAGTGGCAAAATGACTTGGCTTGTTTATGGCACAGCAGTTTACAGTGCATATTAGGAGAACAGTAAGTATGAAAATAATGAGAGCCAATATCAGTTTATAAATGCTCTGCCTCAGTTAATGAAAGGCTAACACAAAGGGACAATCAGCTGTACATGCTTCCAACCCAAATGCGACTATTCAATTTAAAGATGTCATCTGTAATTTAAAAAATTTAAGCAGAAAATCTATATTAATAAATGAGGTACCATATTAATTAATGTTACCATACTAATTAATAAAAGCGAGAGCTAGACTACATGAACCTTACAGAATCATTAAGGATCTGGTCCAAATTTTCACTCTGCAGGCTGTTTGCTGAATTGTGTGCATCTGTGGGTAAGAGGAAAAGTTACAGCTCTGGGTAGATAATAGTGTGTCTAATGGCTTTCCTGTTAATTGAATTAACTTCATAGGACAGAAGTAGATCAGATCCTGCCAGGTAATAAGCTCGTTTCTAAGGGCAGTATCTTAACCCTTTCAGATAACAGTTATTTGCTTGATTTGTTTAGGCCATTTACTGGTACCCTCAGACCACCCAAAGTGAATAATGTATCTCCAGCTATCCATATTGGAGAAAAATAAATGATACTCACCTGGCAAAGTGATGTGGAAGAGAGAGCATTCTGTGAAAATCTAGTTAGCTGAGCTTCTGTTCTAAATATGATACCAACTAAACATATCAATTTACGTAAGTCACCTGTCTGCTTTGTCTTTAAATTTCCTCTTTAAAAAAAATACTTCTGCTATATAGAGTTCAAAGAATTGAGAAAGTAAAATTAGGCAGTTATACATATAAGGAGATAATTATACATATAATTAATAATATATATAAATATATATGATGAAATAATTTTATTTATATATACTTAAAATTTTATTCCCAGGGTCTTTCATTTTTCTCAGAATTGATTATCCTACTCTTTTCTTTAATGCTTATTTATTTTTGAGAGACAGAGAGAGACAGTGAGGGAGGAACAAAGAGAGAGAGAGAGAGAGAGAGAGAGAATCCAAAGCAGGCTCCAGGCTCTGAGCTGTCAGCGCAGAGCCCGACACAGGGCTTGAACTCATGAACTGTGAGTTCATGACCTAAGCTGAAGTCGGATACCCAACTAACTGAGCTACCCAGGCACCCCTCTACTTTTTTTTTTAATCTTGATCTTCCAACTGCATGGAATATCTTTTTCTAGATTGCTATAGATGAAGAATGTTAGTTTAGGAAGTCATACCATCAGTCACTACTATGACAGTCTGATTTCGAGTCTAGCAGATATAGACTTTTATTTCTTTAAACCGTATTTGAAATGTCTGTGTCCATAAATAACAGCAGCAGAAATTATGATTATATATAGCTTATGAAATTCAAGGTCATTATATCTTCCATTTTACAGATGAGGAAATTCAGGTCAGTCTCCTATGCTTCTAGACCATGGTTCCTATGGATTTAGGCATTGCCTTCTATTACCCTTCTTTGATTTAGTAATTTGAATAACTCGGTCTGTTTTCAACCTCAGGGCCTTCGCACCAGCTGTTTCTACTTTTAGAACATGAACACATTCCTTTTTTTTTTAATTTTTAAAGTTTATTTATTTATTTTGAGAGAGAGAGAAAGAGAGAGAGAGAGAGAGAACAAGCTAGGGAGGGGCTGAGAGAAGGAAAAACAAAATCTCAAGCAGGCTCCACACCATCAGTGCAGAGCTTGATATGGGGCTCGAACTCACAAACTGTAAGATCATGACCTGAGCCAAGATCAAGAGTCAGCCACCCAGGCGTCCCTGAACACATTCTTCTCTGTTCTTTGTGTGGCTAGCTCCTTCCCATCTATTAGGAGTTCCCAGCCCCACTTTATGAAGAGTAAGTGCACGCCCACCTTGTCTCTACTCCAGGCTACAGCTTCATTGCAAAGCACCTACCCTAATTTGCAGTTTATTTACTTACCTGCTTTTTGTATTTTCCACTAAGATGTAAGCTCAGTGAGGCAGGAATCATGTGTGTTCTTGTTCACAGTAGAAACAGCATCAATTAGCAAGTGCTTGGCATAAAGGAAGTATGGAATGTTTTCTGAATGAATTCATGAACAAAAATGCTGATTCTGATTCCCCAAGGGATTCCAAGATGATTCAAACCTCTCTCTCTCTCTCTCCGATTTACATCCCACATATTCTTTTTGTTCTGGCTAATTCCAAGCTTTTACAGTTTTCTGGACGTTCGAGACTTTACGAACCTCTATGCTTTCCTTCTTGTTTTCCTTTTCCTTGTTTCCTATTTAGAAAAGCCTTTCATGGAGCTAGAAACTTGGCTTAATTTATTGTCTTGTCAAAGAGGTAGGTTTTAGATGTCCCTTCTCCCAATACTATTTTCCTATACTTTCTGTAATAACTGTTATATGCCCATTTTCCCTGTAGGTTTAAGTGGCTGGCATTCAGGGAACCTTCCTCATTTCAGTTCACAACCTCAGGCCTTAGTCCAGTGCCTGGTACAGGGTAGTTATTTGATAAATATTTGTTAAATGAACGAATCGCTGAATGAGCAAAAGAGAAAACAGAGGGCATATTAGACATCACCAACATACTCAGAAACATACCTAAGTAGCTATGTGAACTGTAACATGTTACTTAGACTCCTTAAGCATCCGTGTTCTCACTTGTTAAATAAGAAAAAAAAAACAATAGAACTTACCTTTGATCATTTTAAAATTCAAATAAGATAACGTATGTTGTATTAATGAGGATTCTTTAGAGAAACAGAGCCAATACAGGGTGTGTGTGTGTGTGTGTGTGTGTGTGTGTGTGTGTGTGTGTGTATAAAGAGGTTTACTTTAAGGAATTGGCTCATATGATTGTGGAGACTTAATGAGTCCAAAATCTGACAGGAGAGGCTGGCCAGCTGGAGATTCAGGAATTATAGTTCAAGTCCAAAGACAGTTTGCTGTAAAACCAGAAAGAGTTAATGATGCAAAGGATGCAAAGGCCAAATGCTGGATGATTCCGTCTTGCTGAGGAGGTGGGGTGGGGCCAACGTTTTGTTTATCTGGGCCTTCAACTGCTTGGATGAGGCCCACCTATGTATGGAGAGCAATCTGCTTAGCTCAGAGTCTACTGATTTAAATGCAGTAAACCTCATCCAAAAACACCTCATAGAAACATGCAGAATAATGCTTCACCAAGTATCTGGGTACTGGGTACCAGCCAAGATAAAATTAACTATCACATAGGTAGATCACACAGTACAATTTCTTAGACATGGGAAACACTCAAAATCAGACTCCTCGGTCTAATCCTATGTCTTCACTCATGTCTGAAGGTCTGGAGTCATGAGAACATGTGTGTTAGGGCCAAGGGCTTGGGGCCTCTTGCTGGATGGAATGACCTAACCTTCGTTCTTCCTCTGTTCTGCACTCTCTGCAAGTCATGCATTATAAAATTAAACTAAGTTTCCTATAAACAGCATGGATAAGAAATGCTTCTTAGTGCGCAGTAGAAAGTGGACAGAACAGAAATGTGTATGGAGAATATACTGATGTAAAATTACAGATCGCCATGGTCATGTGCAGCTCCCCAAAGCAGAGCTACAGAACTATAGTGCCATGTTCATTCTTTCTCAGAGAAGGAGGCAAAAGTCATAAACCACTTTTTTTTCTTTAATCTCTAGTAAGGGAATTTCTGCCTGGCAGTCAGTGTCTTGAAGAGGACTCAGGCATGTATGCATGGGATGGACTTTCATAAAACTCCCAGAGTGAAAAGCTCTCATCAGATTGAGGTGGGGGTAATACATTATGATGGCATCCATGTGGCCCCAGTATGTTTATTTTCTGGACAAGTCGAAGCCGTCACTAAGCTGTTAAAAGGTAAGATGCCCCCACCATGACAGGAGCATAAAAGGGAGTCCATTCATTTGAGTCCTTAATATTTCACATCCAACTAAGGGATACTTTTAAATGACACTGATTTTTGTTATAGTGAAAATGGTGCCTTTAATGGTAGGTTGCCATTTCTCTGATCTCTGCCCATGAACCACGGCAAGAAACCTGGCCTGTGCCCAGTGAAAGATGCCTTTTGGCAGAGTGGAATTAAATTCAGTAGGAAAACCTGGGTCAAGAGGACCAGAAGTGAAACACTTAAATAACTGCACCGTCATTGCCCTCATTAGCTTGGAACTAGCATTATATACAACCTTGGATGGAATTCACTGTAGGATTAATCAAAAACTTCTCCACCTCAGAGTCTAAATAGTTGACATGATGTTGTACTTGCAAATGAGGCAGCAAAAGACCATGTTGTTTAAAATGCTTTATGATATTTTATTTGATAGTATTCAATCATGCAGATTTTGTGGTAAATGTGCAATTCTAAAAGTGCATAACCAAACATTTATCTTTCTAGGTCTTATATTTTTCATAGAAATATACCACAGATCATTACTTAAAGATTTGCTACTTATGGATTCATATTAAAGTATGCCACAAAAAAGAGATAAATGAATTTATAAGATGCTATTTGCTGATTATGAAAATAGAGAAATACAAAAATATTATTGGCAATAACAGAAAATATATATTTCTTTTTATCTGATTACCTTTTAAAAAATTAAACACTAACATATAAAGTAGTCAAGTTGGCTTTGCACACTTAATATATATTATGAATACTATATTTTTCATTCTTGAATAATGAAGCACATGACCCACTGCTGTATAATTTGGGCTTTGTTCAAACATTAATTGCTATAATCATGAAGGCTACTATTAGAAGCAGACAGAGCAGATCCGTGCACAGCAAAAGAGTTGCTTTAACCAGAGCTCCATCCTAATATCTTGTTTTGTTAGGAACATAGTTTAAATATTTAAAGAAGAATATCATGTTGATTCATTGCTGGCGTTTGAACACCCACCTCAGGCATGCGTGGGGACTAGCAGAGTGATATGAATGATTTCTAAATACTATCACTTTGAGCTTCTAGTCCCCCACAAAGAAGCTATTTTTAACAAAGGGGCCTTAAAAAAGTTGTGCAAATCCTCTTTGGCTTTCTTTTCCTGCCACAGTAAATAATCATTTGACTTTCTTCACTTGTGCTTTATGGAGCTAATTACATTTGCTTAGAAACAGGGTTAAAATTAAATGTAATTTTTAATTATAAAATGTTTCCTTGGAAACATTTCCTTGTAAGTTAAATGGTACTTTGTTCTAAAATACTTAATTTCACTTACAATTAGAAATCAAAGAGCACAGCACCGGGAAATTTGGAAACTATTGCATTCATTGCCACAAAAAAAAGTTAGTATTTTTCAGGATGGACAATTGATGGTGAATGTCCAATTAACTGCTACACAGTTATTTAACAACTATGCTCACAAGAGAATTATTCTATTTTATGACCAGTAATTGAATGGCCACTAGCAACAGACATTTTTTAAAATTTGGAAATTTATTTAGAAGTTATATTTTTCATTTGGAAGATTTTTTGTTTTAGAAATTATGTATTTGTTTCAATTTAGAAAGAGCTGAGCATAATGATCACAATTAAAAAGATCATTATAGATAGGTGACCTCAAAGTTCCCGGCAACTGTTTCGCAAATCACCTTAACACACCAGATTATTCACAGCTAAGGGCAAGCCTCTCTTTGGTTCATAAGGTGTTGTCCTGGAAACCATTTTGATGCAGTCGATAATAGGGCAGACGCTGAGACACAGGGTACAGCCCGTACAGGAGTCAGTAATGGTGGGCAGGTGGGTTTCTGGATCAAACTGAATAGCCTGCAAACAGAAATAAAGAGTATTGCTGTCACTGACCAAAAAGGTCAAGAACGCCCCCATTTTGGAATCAACGTTTTTCTCCACCGCAGTAGAGAGCCGCGCTTGGAGACAACTACGCCCAGCACTGCGTGCAGCTCCAGCAACAGTTGAGGTGCCAGAGGGGAGAAAAACAACAGCAGCAACAAAAACGGCACAGCAGAAATCCTTTTAAATTAGAAATACATTGTTTAAAATTCCTTGGAGGTATTTTTCTTGCGTTGTGTGAGGAAACTATTTCATGCCAGTAAGTCTCTATTTCCTTTGTTCTGAGCGCAGCTCGGGTCCTTCCCGTCCTACCAGGATGGGGTGTCTGCTACCTGAGGATGGTGGGGTGCCTTCTCTTCTCATGCTCCTCGTTCTCAACAGGGAAGAAGTGTCACTGTCACATGGGGCAATGAATGTATTTGTTTCGATTTCAAATTATGCATATAAAATGTGTTCTCATCCAATTCAAAATAACTTTTGTTAAAAAATTTCCTTCCCCCAATTGAAGCTACTTGTAACTATAATTGTTTCCTCTCTTATGCACATAAAAGAGAAAATGGTTTCATTAGAGTAAATTATGTCAGACTGCTTAATATAAAAAAAAAAGCTGTTCTTTAAGGAAACAACCATATTATATCTAAACAAGGGACGAACCATAAGAAACTTTGTCCCCATAAATTACTGCCATTTTTAAAAATAAAGCAACATCTTGAATGGCTGTGTGAATGAGTAAAAACTATTTCTCTTCCTTATGTATTCTTTTATAAATAGAAACCCAAGAAGCAATTGAAAAGAAAATAATGCTTATATCTTGAAAATTTCATACTTTAAAAATTTGCAAACATTAAACTTTAGAATCTGTTGAAGACTTTTTCTATTTTTTTATCTTTTTGAGACAGAAGAGTCAAAAGAGGACTTTAAATATCTTTTTAAAAGCAAAATTGTGATATTTTCCCTCATTAATAAGGGTTTGGGGGGTTTCTTTGTTTTGTTTTTAACTGACATTGTACCAAGGCTAGAACTTGAAAGTAGGAGTCATAACTTCTTTTAATTTTTTTAAAAAAACTGTTTATTTATTGAGAGAGAGAGAGAGAGAGAGGGAGAATGAACAGGGGAGGGGCAGAGAGAGAGAGGGAGAGAGAGAGAGAATCCAAAGCAGGCTCTGCACTGTCAGCATGGAGCCCAACTCAAGGCTCAAACCCACTAACCGTGAAATCATGACCTGAGCTGAAGTCAAGAATTGACTGAGCTACCCACATGCCCCTGTAGCTTCCAAGAATGGAGATATTAGTGAATTGGTGCTAGGATTTTGGTGATAGGACTTATTAATTCATCTCTGATTGGTTAATTAGAGGAAAGACAAGATGAAAGTGTGATAGGATTAGCATTTCCAAAATAAGTGTCAGAGACACCTTTCAGCTACAAAAAAAAAAAAAAAGTGATTCGTTGGGTAAAAAATTGGCATAGAACTAATGTCAAAGAGGAAGATTTTTTAAAAACTGCAGTATGTCTGTTATGTCTCTTAATTAGATTGTCAGAAGAATACTCGAAATCCCACCACGAGCAACATGGGACGTTCCTCCAGGCTGAGAAGTTTAATAAACTACAGTTTTTAAAAATAGGCCATTTTATCTATCTTGAAAATTCCATTAATCATCTTGAGGTATTATTTTACTCTACTTCTTCATAGCTTGAAAAGTGTAATGAAAATAATATTTATCTATAGTTGTGAGGCTCAAGATAGCTGAATCCCTACTTTTCCTGTCGTCCCCTGGCAGCTTCTCAGATGAAGGGTGGGGAACCAGATAAATCCAAGACTCACCACATGTGGTAAGAATACAACTTGCTGGCTTCTCCAGCCACAAAGGAATTCCCAGTCCCAACCCTTGGGCTAGTGGGAAAGTGTTTTTCTGTCTCCTATGGTAATAGAAGCCCCGTCAATATTGGATGGAAGAGAATTCTTTTTTGGTAGAGAGAATCAAGTCCTTTCAGGGTAATGGCAATAAATGGCAATTCCTTTCCTTTCCCTCTGTATTAAAGCACAATGCTTCCTGATGTGCATGATTGTGTACATTTCCCTTTTGGCTGGATTTTTCCATCCAGTTTTATGGGTGATTAAATGATATAAAAAACCCCCATCTCACTGTACATTGAATATTGGCACAGTTAGTATAAGTTACGGCTTTCCTTTGAAAAAAATTACCACGTTCAGAGGGTGGGAGGATAGACATGCCACTGCTGAGGAACAATATTGGGCATGTCAGGTTTGAATCTCACACTTAGCAACAGAAGATGCTTTCTGCTACAAAAGCCAGAAGAAACATGCCTCACAGCATCCTAATTACAGCAGAATTCTTACCTGGTAGCCAGAGTCATTACAGGTCATGTAGCATTTGCCACAGTTAATACACATTTCTTCATCGATCATGGCCACAACTTGCTCTAGGTGGCTCAGTTCCCCAAAAGTTCCAAGGTACTGCAGTGCTTTTCCAATTACATCCTAAAAAACAGGCGCTGAATTACTTACAGTGTTCATTGTAATACATCCCCATGTAAAGATTACTATCAGTCCAGATGTCTGTTTTTTTTAAAAATATAATGCTGCATTATGTAAGTTAGGAGGCTTTCAGTAGTATAGTTCTTATAGTTAATGCTTTTCATAATTGTAGCTTAAAAATTTTTGTCTTCTGAAAGGCAAAATGTGTGTGTGTGTGTGTGTGTGTGTGCATATCCAGCTTAGAAACACGAGACCTAATTGGCCGCATTCCATAGGTTTTCTACCAGATGATCTAAAACGGTGACAGAACATTTCTTCTGCAGACAGAAGAAATGATACCCTTTTCAGCAGTTGTAGCTTACCATTTTCCAATTTTGAACTTTGAAGGATACAGAAGTAATAAAAAGCAAAAAGGGTAATGCACTTAAACTAGAAAACTTTAGATTGCTAGGAATGAGGGGAATAAAAATGGGAATGCTATGCATTTATATCGCTGCATTTGGATTCTAGATTTTCATTTAGAAAAGTGCTTTGATAGCATACCCACCTGTCATGTCTCGAAGAGTGTATTTCATTATTTAAAAATTCTAATTTATGTTAATTAATTAGATTCATCTAATAGCTAAATAAGATGCTCTTTTACTTTTAAAGAACTAGGATTTTCTTCATTCACCGCTGACGATTTTTCATGCGGTTACACATTGCTTTGTTCTTCATATTAAATTGGAAGTGTGCTTAATATGTGAAGCACAGAAGATGTTTCATCAACAATAAGAAATACTTTGTTTCATAAAACAAAAACACAAGGATGTAACAATGTTTGTCAAATTAGTATGCTGTTAAGATTTTCTGCTTTTGTCTTTAACTTTTAACAAGAGACTATTTTGTTTGAATTCAAGGTCCACATTCAAGGTTTGACTCTTAAAGCAACATTCCTATATTCTTTTTGGCATTTTATTGTCTCTTCTTCTCTCTATGACCTTGGTTGCCCTCGTTCTACTTTTTTCTCCATTTCAAGCTCTAAATGACAATATGCCCATGACTTGGAGTTTTCAAACTGAAACAAAGTTTACATTATAATATACAGATCATTTGTGCATCTCTCTAGGAGTAAGATGATAGAAAATTTACAAAGACTTTTCACTATTTTCGTTTCAGTGTGTTGAAGATATAATTTTAACTGTACTGCAGTCTGTCTGTGGGTGGGCACTTGATGTCCAAATCAATATCTCTCTGCAGAATCACTCTCACAAACTCAAGATCTACATTTGTCAGCTGCGTGATGGGCATTGTCACTAGAAATTGGTAACACAGATTCTCCACTCACTAAACTTATCATCAACACCACAAAACTGGGTCTTCCTTCTGACTTCCCTCATTTTGTGAACAGTGGTACGGTTTTTCCAATCACTGAGACTTGAAATTTTAGAGTGCGATCTACTGCAATTTCTCC
The DNA here is from genome assembly GCF_008692635.1 of Crocuta crocuta. Classification (NCBI taxonomy): domain Eukaryota; kingdom Metazoa; phylum Chordata; class Mammalia; order Carnivora; family Hyaenidae; genus Crocuta; species Crocuta crocuta. The sequence goes on along the minus strand of NW_027533089.1, from coordinate 6,048,720 downwards.
TTCCTCCAGCATCTCATTCGTGGTCAGAAGTCTTATGGGGCACATGGATGGCTCAGTCGGTTAAGTGTCCGACTTTGGCTCGGGTCATGATCTCACGGTTTGTGGGTTCGAGCCCCGCATCAGGCTCTTTGCTGACAGCCAGCTCAGAGCCTGCAGCCTGTTTCAGATTCTGGGTCCCTCTCTGACCCTTTCCTGCTCATGTGTTCTCTCTCAGAAATAAATAAAAAAACATTAATAAAAAAATTAAAAAAAAAAAAAAGAAGAAGTCTTAGGAGTTCTGGGTCTGCAATATCTTTTGAACCTTCTTTCCAAGTCTGCTACGGTCTGTAACCGTTACTAATTAGTTTCCTGTTACTTCCAATGCAGTTAAGAGCCCATGGGATGAGTCTCATGCTCATCTTCTTCCTTTTCCATTTCACCCGAGGCAATGTTGTCATCTCAATCCAGGCTGTACAGCACAGACTAAATTTCTCACTACCTTACTCAAAAATCTGTTACATTAAATATAGTCTCACATTTAAGTCTAGCATTTATGGCTTTCTAACAACATCCTTTTTGGTCTTATTTCTCACTTTCAAATACCACGTGTTTCAGCTACACTGAACACACCTGTCCATTGACTCCTCTGGTACCTAATTTTACGTTGAGTCCTTTGTCCAGGACACCTTTCCTTCTCATCTCCACTTTGAAAACTCCTACCCATCCTTCAAAGACATCTGACATGCCACTACTTCATGAAGATTTCCTCAATCCTTCTTTTGCCTTTCCTAACCAAATGGAAGATGTAATCTCTTTCTCTCTTCCTCTTCTTCCTTCATCTCCTCTCTTTCCCCCTACCTCTTTTTATCTCCTCCCCATCCTCTCTTATATTCCCTCTAGTGACCTAGTATTTCAACTATTGTATGGAACTAATGATAGCAGACAATTTTTGAGTTCTTTCTATGTATCAGACCAATGCCACAATTTTAAAGCACTGTCTCATTTAAACCTCAACACATTTTATACATGATGTGGTGAATGAGATCTAAGGTACAAAATTAAGTAAATAATGAAGCAGGGATTCAGATCAGTGCTGCCTGACTTCAAATTCTATGGTCATAAGCACTGCTGTGCTGACTCATCTGTTATTTCTCTATTTAGCGAATTCTACTTCATGTTGTAGGTATTTTCTATATTTAGCTTCCTATATGCAGTCTCTTAGCAGGCTTTATTCATCTTTGTGTCTCCTGTGGCATATCTTGCTCCTGCAGATCACTGAAACATAATGGGTACTCAAATATCTGTTAAAATAAATATAGCTTTCATTTATTCATGTACTAAATATATAGTGTAATATTAGGCACATATTTAGTTGTATGGGGTAATAGATACTTGTTGATTTACTAAACATTTTTATTAATATGAGAATCAAAAATAAATTTGAACACTTCTTTAAAAAATTTGCTNGGGGGGGCAGCAGAGAGAGAGGGAGACATAGAATCTGTAACAGGCTCCAGGCTCTGAGCTGTCAGCACAGAGCCCAATGCAGTGTTTGAACCCACCAACTGTGAGATCAAGACCTGAGCCAAAGTTGGACGCTTAAACTACTGAGCCATCCAGGTGCCCCTGAGCACTTTTTAAAATTCAAAATAATCATAGTTAAAGTATCTGGACATGTTTAATGTTTTCTAATATGTTTTAAGGTAGTAAGTACATGAGGTCACTTGCCAGCTATAAAGCTATTTATATGTGATAGAAAATAATTTTTTCAATCTAGGAAATAAATCAATCAAAATTTCTTTGTTTCTTAAAATCCAATCACAGTTTGATTGAAAGCACCAAAAATATTCAAACAATAATTAAACAGGAGATTCCTTAAATAGTCATTAAGCCTTAAAGGCTTATTCAAAAGAAACAATGTATATTTCAAAATATTTTATTGGAAGAGGCAAGTTCACATTCTATGTATATTAAATATACCTTCCGCTCTATATTGGAGATTTGCTTTTGTTATTTATTAAAACATTATTGTTTAATGTAAANTTGTATATATTTTTTAATCTGGAAGAGTTTAAAATAATAACTATTATAAATTATTTTGGAAACAGTATGAAAGAAAATGAATTACTATATCATGTGCCTGAAAATGTGGACATTGTTTAAAACCCAAATCTTCCATTTAGTACTGCCAGCTTATGAATATCTTTGAATACATATCTGGAATTTGGAGTTCACTGAAAGACACAAAGAATCAGTAAAGGACATATGGCTGGTCTAGTCCTTCCTGGACACACACCTGTGGAGATTAGGGAGCCTACATTCATCATTCCAAGCTGGGTGTGCATATACACAGGTCAAGCAATCTGCTATAACCATCCCTAATTAGTGGAAATGTTTATGTGTGAATGTGCAGGTGGAGAAAGTAATGCTAAATTCTTTAAAGTGTAGATGAGACATTTGATTTAAATTGTTCCCCAAATTAACATTGTGAAGGATTATAGAATTCCAGAATCACATCTTTGTCAGTTAATTATTTCTTTGGGACAATCAAAAGTATTTTTAAAAACTGGATCAGTCTAGGGGCACCTGAGTGGCTCAGCTGGTTAAGAGTCTGACTCTTGATTTCAGTTCAGGTCATGATCTCATGATCCCTTAGTCGGGCTCGGTGCTGTCAGTGCGGAACCTGCTTGGGATTCCTTCCCTCCC
>NW_027533089.1:6021650-6045999 GCF_008692635.1 Crocuta crocuta | reverse complement strand
CCTGTCCCTCTCCTACTCACATACTCTCTCAAAATAAATAAATAAACATAAAAAAAAACCCTACATCAGTCAATATTTCTGTTTGATATAAAGTTTAGGACCGAAGAGTGAGGAACTCGAGGGACCCAATCCTATTGTTGGTGTATCATACTCAATTTATTATGCTTAGTATAAATTTCTTAGTTTTGCCCTATTTTTATTGGTGATTGAAGCATTTTCAAGTTGTGATTGTTATCTGACATATTAACTGTTCTTCCTAGCTTTAAGTCTTCTACACATCTGATTAACAAACTTTCTCCAAACCTGTCAAGAAGAGTGCCATTCAAAGACCAGGNTTGGCAGCTCCATAATGTGGTGAGATATATATATATATATGGTAAATGCTGTGTCATTATGAAATGGAAGTCAAGATGTGGGGTTGTTAAAAAGGAAATCAATTGGATGCCAGGTTGACCTTAGGGCCTCAGACCACTCCCTGGATTAAGACTGAGGGTCTTTGAGGCTATTTTTAGCTTCCAAGGGGGCAAGGAAAAGCTGGATAGTATGCTGCTAGTGAACACTTTGGGTTCTCAAGGACCCAGTAGTCACAGTGTAACACTGGGAATAACCACTTGACACTCTAGCTGACATTGTTAGCAGCTTGATCAGTACATCCCTTTGCCCTTGTACATCATGCGAAGGCCGATCAAGAAAACTGGATTATTTTCCTCATTACTGCCTCTCAGTTTGGGCCTTTCTGTGAATTCCTCTGAAAAAAAGAATGGGTTTACCACCTGGTGGATGTAGGGATTGCGTATTGGATTTAAGGTCCCATGGATGTATTTTATTCCCAGCATGTATAGATACTATGCTTTTCAAACACACTGATTTGCTTGAAATACTGCCTTCCTTCTTCTTATTCTTTTTTTTTTTTTTCTTTTGTGAGAGACATGGAAGATCATGTTTATGGGCCCAAGTTCTAGAGCCAGACTTCAGAATCACATCTTGGCTTTGATGTCTTCTTAGCTGTGTGACCTTGTGCAAGTTATTTAGCCTGCTTATCAATTACTTAATCAGTAAAATGGGAAAAATAGGGGTACCTGATAGGGTTACAGTGAGAATTAATAGAGTCAATTCATAAGCATGTAGAACTGTGCCTGAAACCTCATAAGTACTCAATAAATATTAGCTTTTATTATTAATTCTCTGCTTAATTAACACTAATTTATTAAGCTCCATGTTAAATATCACCATCTCTGTGAAGCTTTCCACAATTACCCGAGGCAGAACTAATCCCTTTCACTCCTCTGTGTTCCCAGAGCATTTTGTACATATTTGATTGAACTGTAAATAATTTTTAACATGTGTCTTTTTCCCTTGCTAGACTAGGAGCTCCATAAGGATAGATGTCTTTCTTTTTAAAATTCATGTTGTATTCCTAGTTTCTAGCACAATTCCTGGATTGCAATAAGTGCATAGCAAATACATGTTAGTGCTACATCTCCACTGAGACTGGGGAAATTCCTGTGCCTTGGACCGTGCTTTTTACAGCTTTGGATATAAACCCGGTCCATAGCACACTGCTGGTCACATAGCAAATACTCAATAAATACTTACTGATGGACTGGTATTGAAACTGCCTACCTCTGAGGCAATAGACCATTAAATCTTATCTGAGGCATTTGAAGGAAAAAAAGAACAAAAGATGAGATCTATTGAGCATGGCTTGCTTAGAAATAATATTGTCACACTCATAACCAGGGAAGATGGGGTAGATTAGAGACTTGAATGCATGACTGAAAAACTTGTTCAGACAAGGGGCTTAGTTAACTTTGTGGGGCACTGGGGCTCTTTCTGTAGCAGATGGGGAATAATATACTATGCTAGCTGAGAGGATAAACAAAGCAGTGTCATGGAGTTTAAACTATTGAACAGAGGAATCTATAAAGAGGCCAGCAGACAGGAGGGAAGAAACAAGCTAAAATAAACAGATGGGTGGACAGAGAAAACATTAAGCATGAAAACAGATAACCCAGGCCCTCCAGGGAAAAGGGAAGAAGGAAAAAATGGTATGTCAAGAACAGAAGCACCTTAAGGAAAATGTAAGAGCAATGAAAGCCACGAAGGGAAGTCCACAGCGTGCCTGGGTATGTGTGGTAGCATAAAACAATAAAAGCACAAGAAGCAATGTCTGATTCACATTCAGAGAGATTGCTCTTAAAGGGAACGTGGCTGTTAATTTCAATGAGGACTGAATAAGCACACAGCTATACCATCCAGATGGGGTCTGAAATAACGGGCAAAGGGGTGGGAGACTCGTAAGAAAATAACAATAACCATGGCCACTTACATTTGAATAGAACTATGCTGTGTACAATACTTTCACACACATCATTTCATTTGAAACAAAGGAGTTGAGGCCTTCTGACATTATCTCGTATTCTCCCTCCTGCCAATCTCTCGCCTGGGTTGTTACAATGGCCTTCTAACCAGTCTCTCTGCTTCTGCCCTTGCCCATCTAGGATCTTGTACCTACATCACAGCCAAAAGGATCCTTTGAAAAATTACGTCAGATCATGTCTTTCTTCCTTTTAAAAAGCCTCAATGGTTTTCCTGCCAAAGACTTTCCTATTTTAGGGTCTTTGCACTTTCTATTCCTTCCGAATGGGATATACTCCCCAAAGATATCTATCCACGTGGTTCATTCTTTCACTCTTTAAAGTGTTTACTCAAATGCCATTTAATCAGGCCTCTCCTGACTAACCTCTCCAGCAATTCCTATTCTCCTAATCCTGCTATATTTTCTTCATAGCACTGTGACCATCTGACACAGCATGTATTCACTTGCTTGTCTGTTTTTCCTTAGTAAAATGTAAGAGCCATGAGAGCTGGGCTTTTGTTTTGTTCATTACTGAATTTCTAGTGACTACATCAGTGCAGGCACATGGCGGCATTAATGGTGTACATTAACAATTGTTGGATGAATGACAAAATGAATGTATGAGTGAATATATAATTTTTGCCAACCAGAGGCTGGAATCTCAGTGATTATGTGTGAAAGATAAAATGAAACAATACAAGGTCCCGTTGCCAAGATGAGCAGTGCTTTCAGACCTTTCAGACTTCTACATTCTAAGACTTCTGTCTTCTTTGGTTCCCACCCCTTCACACTATCATTAACTTCCAGTTATTTTCTTGTTTCTTTTTTCTCAGCTCTTCTCTTTTGCTTCCCCAGAACTTAACTTCTCTCTCATAGGGTATTAGGTTAAGTAATAGTTAGGAAAATGTATGTAAAGTTTCTTTCTTGTGTTTAGCACACAGTAGGTAGTCAAAATGTCAGTTCTTTTTCCTTTGTATCTTACAGCACATATCCCTAATTTGCTTGAGTTCATTATTTTCAATATGCTCAAATCTAAATTTTCATCCCACATTGAAAAAGCCCATCGAATCTAAAAACATTAAGACCAAATCTCTGATTCATTATCTTTTCTTTATCTCACTGAGTGGGACTATAAAAAAACGGAATCATCTTGGTTTCCTTATTCTTAACTCCTTACTAGCCCTTATCATTTAATATATGAGAATCACTAAGTTTTTTAAAGTTTAAAAAAATGTTTATTTATATTTTGGGGGGGAGGCAAAGAGAGAGGGAGAGAGCATCCCAAGCTCCATGCTGTCAGTGCAGAGCCCAATGTAGGGCTTGCTCTCACAAACACTGAGATTATGACCTGAGCCAAAATCAAGAGTTGGACAATTAATCGACTGAGCCACCTAGGCACACCCCAAGAATCATGAAGTTTTAGAAGGAGAATTAACATGACTTCATCATTTTTATGTCTTCCTCTGTCTCTATAACCACGGCCACTTACCAAATTCAGGACCAGATTATAGATCTCCTGAAACATCCTTTTTCCCTTATCCTTCTAATCCATACCCACCTCATAGGGCTCCTTAAATGCCAGTTCCTCAGAGAGGCCTTCCCCTGCTCCTTAGATTCCACACATTATTTTTTCCTAGGGTTTGTGTCACAAATATGATTTTATGTTATTAGTGGGATTCTTTGCTTAGTGTCTGTATGCTTCATGAGGACAGAGGCTGTGTCTGCTTTATGTATTGTACTATAGTTGCCCAATTCTTAGCATGTTGCTTGTCTCATGGTAGGTATGCAATAAAGATTTCCTGGAAAATATATGGGCTTCTTTAAAACTTCCAACTTGACTGGCCTCCAGAGCCTTATGTAGTCTTACTTTCATTCTTGAGTTAATTTTATTGAACGCAATGGGAATAGAGAGTCACCTTAATCTATTATCTCCTTCAGTCTGTCCATTTTTAACATAATAACTAATAGTAGATAATATTTATTTAGAATGTATTTGATGCAGGCTAAAAGTACTTCACACATTCCCTAATTTATAGAGAATTAGAGTTGCCATGAGGCAAACTCTTATTTTCTCTTGTCTCACAGATTAGCTAACTGAGGAAAATTCATGCAGCTATGAAATGGTAGTGCCACGGTTTGAACCCAGGCAGTGTGACTGAGTAGTTCCATGCTTGGAAATTCAGAAAACTCTTTTTCCATAAATATAATCTGTTAAAATCTTATGAACTTTGCTATTTATTTCAATGAAAGAAAATAGGTTAGGACTTTTTATGGTCACTTTCTTTAAACATGGCTACATACTAAAATAATACTGGTAAGCCTAAATTTAGTACCATTAAATGCATACAGCATGTAGCTGGCAGAAAATCATGACATGTCCTTTCTCTAATGCAAGGTAACTTAATGTATTTTACGAATTTCATCCCCAACCTTCTTGCCAAAGATCTAGCTTCCATAAGCCCACATTTTCTGGTAGGCTTAGCTATTTTCTCATAGCATATAAACTCATGCAAGCCTCGAGTATCCTAACATATAAACAAATGAACCTTTCCCTCTACCCCACTTTCTCTTTTTATCACTTTCCTTCTGATATTTCTCAGGTGCAGAAGAGTATTACATATACCTTCATCTTACTTTCTCAACTTTTCTTAATTCTTCAATTTACCACCTCCTGGGATCACTCCACTGAAGCTGCTCAGGCCAAGACAAGCTAAAATATGAAGGGTGTGAAGGTTGTGCTAAATTTACCTTAAGATGTAGGAATCTTAAGTAAGGGGTTAAAAAAAAAAAAAACCCTCAGATTTGCATTTTAAAAAGAATACTCCATAATAGCTGGAGGGTACAAAAGAAGGTGGGAGGCCAGTTAGTGAAATATTTCAAAATTCCATTGAAGAATGTGTAAAGAACTGTACTACGGTGTCCTCAGTAGGAAAGGACAGAAAAGGAGGGAGATATCAGAGATGAAAATAATAGACATTAATGAGTGCCCCATGATCCCATTCACTAATGCGATACGTAATATGATAGAACCTAGGCTGATTTTTACAAAAGTTGAGTGGCTCTCAACGCTGTTCATTGAGACATAGGACTCAGGAGGAAGAGCAGTTTGGAAGGAATGATAATCAGTTTAAAGTGTGATGGCCCCTGTGCTCCTCGTGTAGACTGTTTAGGTGGAGGTATCCAGAAGACAGTGGGCAGCACTTGTTTGAAGTATAGAAAAGAGAATGTGATGGAGAATAGTTGAGTCAATATATAGGAAAAGTCTAAAGGGAGATGATACAGAAATTAGGAAACAGAGAGATAGATGAATACAGACATCATTATCAGTTAGCAAATTTTGAGGTTGGAAACTTGAATGTAAAGCAATTTATGACACATTTGGTCACTGAGTCATAATTTGAGAGATGTAAGGGCTCACTTTAAAATGCAGCTGTTGAGATTGTGGGATGATTGTCTCTTTGAGGAAAAAAATACAGTTATAACCATACCTGATAGATTAAGGCAACAAAAATTTTAGTTATTCAAATGTAAATAAATTTCTAAAAGAACTAGATGGGTGAATATTTATGATCTTATGGTAGAAATAGCTAAACTAGTGACACAAACGATAAGAAACAACAATAGAGAACAAACTGAGGGTTGATGGAAGGAGGTGGTGGGTGGGGGATGGGTTAAATGGGTGATGGGTATTAAGTAGGGCACTTGTGATGAGCCCTGGGTGTTATATGTAAGTGATGAATAACTAAGTTCTACACCGGAAACAAATTTTACCACGTATGTTAATTAACTAGAATTTAAATAAAAACTAGAAAGGAAAAAAAAGCCACACTAAGCAAATAAAAACTAGAAAGGAAAAAAAAGCTACACTAAGCAAAAAAAGAGAAAAATCACAAAAGAAGCTTTTGCCAGATATAATTTCATAAAGTTATATAAAAACACTATAATACAAATTAGGAGACAAATGGCAATATATAAAAAGCTTATTAAAAATCTGTAAGACAAGAGTAAATACTCTGGCAGAAAATTGGTCAAAAATGAGTAGTAAGTTCACAAAAGAAATGGTCCAAAAATATATAAAAACATGCCAAATCTCACTACTATTTAGACATTGAAAATTAAAGAAAAAATGAAGCAGTTTTTTAACTATTACATTGGGTAAAATAAAAAATAAATTCATTGTTGATGGTTGTCTAAAAAATAGACCCTCTTATATTTTTTGGTGGAACGTAAATTTGCACACTCTTCCCGGAGAGCAATTCGGCAATACGTATCAAAAGCTCTAAAATTTCACCTGTAATTTCTCTGGAGAAAACAATAAGGCATCTACATGTACAAAGATTTTTATACAATGGGAATTATAATAGTATTATTTCTATGAAATTCTGGAAACAACCTAAAGGTTCAGCAATAGGCTACTTTTTTTTTTTGTTTTTCTCTAGTTTTTATTTAAATTCCAGTTAGTTAATTTAACATTAACAATGTAAAATTAACCATGTAATATTAGTTTCAGGTATAGAATTTAGTGATTGAACACTTCCATACAACACCAGGTACTCATCAAAACAAGTGCCTTCCTTACTCCCCATTACCTATATCACCCATCCCCCCTGCCCAGCTCCCCTCTGGTAACCATCAGTTTTAACTATAGTTAAAAGTCTGTTTCTTGCTGGGGCGCCTGGGTGGCTTAGTCGGTTAAGCGTCCGACTTTCGCTTAGGTCATGATCTCGCGGTTCGTGGGTTCGAGCCCCGCGTCGGGCTCTGTGCTGACTGCCAGCTCAGAGCCTGGAGCCTGTTTCAGTCTGTGACTCTCTCTCTCTGACCCTCCCCTGCTAACGCTGTCTCTCTCTCTCTCCTAGAAATAAATAAAAATATTAAAAAAAAAAGTCTCTTTCTTGCTTTGCTTCTCTTTTTCCCCTCTTATGATTTGTTTTGCTTCTTAAATTCCACATATGAGTGTAATCATATGGTATTTGTCTTTCTCTGACTGACTTCAATTAGTATAGTACTCTCTAGCTCCATCCATGTTGTTACACATGGCAAGATTTCATTCTTCTTCATGGCTGAGTAATATGTGTATATATAATTTGTATCCTTTGGGTAAATACCTAGTAGCACAATTGCTGGATTATAGGGTAGTTCTACTTTTAACTTTTTGAGGAGGTCCTATACTGTTTTTCTGAGTGACTGCACCAGTTTGTATTCCCACCAACAGTGTAAGCAGGTCCCCCTTTCTCTGCGTCCTTGCCAACATCTGTTGTTTCCTGTGTTGTTAATTTTATACATTCTGACTGGTGTGAAGTGATACCTCATTGTAGTTTTGATTTGTATTTCTTTGATGATGAGTGACATTGAGCATATTTTCATGTGTCTATTGGCCATCTGTAGGTCTTCTATGAAAAAATACCTATTCATGTCTTCTGCCAATTTTTAACTGGTTTATTTGTTTTTTTTTTTGGGTATTGAGTTTGGTAAGTTCTTTATAAATTTTGGATACTAACTCTTTAGCAGATATGTCATTTCCAAATATCTTCTCCCATTCTAGAGGTTGCCTTTTAGTATTGTTAATTATTTCCTTTGCTGTGTAGAAGCTTTATATATTGAAGAAGTCTCAATAGTTTATTTTTGCTTTTGTTTCCCTTGCCTCAGGAAACATATCTAGTAAGAAGTTGCTATGGCCCATGTCAAAAAAGTTACTGCCTATGTTCTCTTCTAGGATTTTGATGGTTTCCCATTTAGGTCTCTAATTCATTTTGAATTGTGTGTGTGTGTGTGTGTGTGTGTGTGTGTGTGTGTGTGTGTGTATGGTATAAGAAAGTGGTGCAGTTTCATTCTTTTGCATACTGCTGTTCAGGCTTCCCCACACCATTTGTTGAAGGGACTCTTCTTTTTCCATTGGATATTCTTTCTTGATTTGTTGAAGATTAATTGACCATATAGTTGTGGTTCCATTTCTGGGTTTCCTATTCTGTTCAATTGTTCCACGTGTCTGTCTTTGTGCCAGTACCATACTGTCCTGATCACTACCGCTTTGTAATATAGCTTGAAGTCTGAAATCATGATGCCTACAGCTTTGTTTTTCTTTTTCAAGATTCCTTTGGCTATTTGGGGTCTTTTGTTGTTCCACACACATTTCAGGATTGTTTGTTCTAGCTTTGAGAAAAATGCTGGTGATATGTTGATAGGAATTGCATTAAATGTGTAGATTGCTTTGGTTAATATAGACATTTTAATAATATTTGTTCTTTCAATTTACAGCCACAGCAATGCTTTATAGTTTTCATAGTAAGGATCTTTTACCTCTTTGGGTAGGTTTATTCCTAGGTATCCATGGTTTTTGGTGCAATTATAATTGGGATTTATTCCTTGATTTCTCTTTCTGCTGCTTCATAACTGGTGTATAGAATTGCAACAGATTTCTGTACACTGATTTCATATCCTATGATTTTACTGAATTTGTGTATCAGTTCTTGTAATTTTTGTGGAATCTTTTGGGTTTTCTCTATAGAGTATCATGTCATCTGCAAAGAGTGAAGGTTTGACTTCTTCCTTGATGATTTAGATGCCTTTTATGTCTTTTTGTTGTCTGATTGCTATAGCTAGGACTTCTGGTACTATGTTAAATAACAGTGGTAAGAGTGAACATCCCTGTCATGTTCCTGACCATAGAGGAAAAATTCTCAGTTTATCCCCATTGAGGATATTAGCTGTGGGTTTATCATATATGCCCTTTATTACATTGAGGTATGTTCCCTTTAACCCTACTTTGTTGAAGGTTTTTATCATGAATGTTTTGCTTTGTCAAATGCTTTTTCTGCATCTATTGAAAAAATAATCTGGCTCTTATCCTTTTTTTTTATTAATATGGTGTATCACACTGATTGATCTGTGAATATTGAACCAGCCTTGCAGTTTAGGAATAAATCCTACTTGACCATGGTGAATGATTCTTTTAATGCACTGTGGGATTCAATTTGCTAGTATTTTATTGAGAATATTTGCATCCATGTTCATAAGGGATATTGACCTGTAGTTCTCTTTTTTAGTAGAGTCTTTGGTTTTCATATGAGGGTAATGATGGCCTCATAGAATGAATTTGGAAGTTTTCCTTCCATTTCTATTTTCTGGAATAGTTTGAGAAGAATAAGTATTAATGCTTCTTTCATTCACCCGTGAAGCCTCTAGACCTAGACTTTTGTTTGTTGGGAGAGATTTGGTTACCGATTCAATTTCTTTGCTGGTTATTGATTTATTGATCTATTCAAGTTTTCTACTACTTCCTATTTCAGTTTTGGTAGTTTTTATGATTTTAGAAATTTACCCATTTCTTCCAGGCTATTCAATTTGTTGGCAGAGTTTGTATTTCTTATAATTGTTTGTATTTCTGGGATATTGTTTGTTATCTCTCCTCTCTCATTTGTGATTTTATTTATTTGGATCCTTTCTCTTTTCTTTGTGATAATCTTGGCTTAGGGGTTTTATCACTTTCAAAGAACCAGTTCCTGGTTTCACTAATATGTTCTACTGGTTTTTTTTACTTTCTATATCATTTATTTCTGTTCTAATATTATTTCCCTCATTCTCATGGATTTAAGCTTCATTTGTTATTCTTTTTCTACCTCTTTTTGGTGTAAGGTTAGGTGGTTTATTTGAGATTTTTCTTGCCTCTTGATGCATTGCTTGAAGTACTGCTATATTCTTCCCTCTTATGATCACTTTTGCTGCATCCCAAAAGTTTTGGACTATTATGTTTTCATTTTTCATTTGTTTCCATGTATTTTTTAATTTCTTCTTTGATTTCCTGGTTGACCCATTCATTGTTTAGTAGGATGGTGTTTAACCTCCATGTATTTAGAAAAAATTTTTTTACCGTTTATTTATTTTTGAGACGAAGAGAAACAGAGCACGAGCTGGAGAGGGGCAGGGAGAGAGGGATACACAGAATCTGAAATAGGCTTCAGGCTCTGAGCTGTCAGCACAGAGCCCTATGTGGGGCTCGAACCCACGGACCGTGAGATCATGACCTGAGCCAAAGCCAGACGCTTAACCGAGTGAGCCACCCAGGTGCCCCAACCTCCATGTATTTCAGGGCTTTCGAATTTTCTTCTTGTTGTTGACTTTGTTTCATAGTGTTATGCTCAGAAAAAAATGTATCATATGGTTTTAATCTTTTTGTACTTACTGAGGCCTGATTTGTGACCTAGTAGGTGATATATTCTGGAGAAGGTCCCATGTGCACTTGAAAAGAATGTGCATTCTGCTGCTCTAGGATGATATTCTGAATATAGCTGTTTGGTCCATTTGGTCCAGTGTGTCATTCAAAGCCATGGTTTCCTTGTTTTTTTCTGCTTAGATGATATGTTCATTGATGTTTCTTGGGTGTTTAAAATCTTCTACTCTTATCGTATTATTATCAATGAGTTCCTTTAAATATGTTATTAATTGGCCTATATATTTGGGTATTTCTAGGTTGGGGGCACAAATATTTACAATTGTTAGATTTTTCTTATTGTATAGTCCCCTCCTTCATCTCTTGTTACAATCATTGGTTTAAAATCTAGTTTGTCTGAAAGAAGTATTGCTACTCTGACTTTCTGTTGACATTCCTTTGCATGATAAATGTTTCTCCATCTCTTCACTTTCAATCTGCTGGTGTCTTTAGTTGTAAAATGAGTCTTTTGTAGGCAGCACACACCCTATGTATTCTGACACCTTATGTCTTCTCATTAGAGTGTTTAGTACATTAGTACATTCAGAGTAATTAATGATAGATATGTATTAAGTGTCATTTTATTTTTTTAAATTTTTTTAATGTTTTATTTATTTCTAGGAGAGAGAGAGAGAGAGACAGCGTGAGCAGGGGAGGGTCAGAGAGAGAGGGAGTCACAGACTGAAACAGGCTCCAGGCTCTGAGCTGGCAGTCAGCACAGAGCCCGACGCGGGGCTCGAACCCACGAACCGCGAGATCATGACCTAAGCGAAAGTCGGACGCTTAACTGACTAAGCCACCCAGGCGCCCCTTAAGTGCCATTTTATTACTTGTTTTGTCAGTGCTTCTGGAGACTTCCTCTGCTCTTTTTTTTTTTTTTTTCCTTTGCACTTATGGTCTCTCCTTTGCACTCAAAGAGTCCCTTATAATATTTCTTGCAGGGATGGTTTAGTGGTCACAAACTCCTTTAGTTTTTGTTTGTCAGGGAAGCTCTCTATCTCTCCTATTCTGAATGATAACCTTAACTAGATAGAGTATTCTTGGTTGCAGATCTGTCTTATTCAGCATGTTTAATACATATGCAACTCCCTTCTGGCCTACCAAGTGTCTACAGAGAGATCTGCTTTTAACCTTATTTGTCTTCCCTTGTAAGTTAGGGACTTCTTTTGTCTTGTTTCTTTCAGGATTTTTTCTTTATTGCTATATTTTGCAAATTTAATTACAATATGTCTTGGTGTTTCCTGCTTTTGTTGATTTTTTGGAATAGTTTTCTGTGCCTCTTGGATCTGGATGTCTGTTTCCTTCCTCAGATTAGGGGATTCTGCAGCTATTATTTCCTCATTTAAGTTTTCTGCCCGCTTTTCTCTCTCTTCTTCTTCTGGGACTCCTATGGCATGAATGTTACTATGTTTGATGGAGGCACTGAGTTCTCCAACTCTGGTTTTGTGTTCATAATTCTTCTCTTTTTTGTTCAGCTTCATTATTTTCCATTATTTTATCTTCTATATCACTTATTTGTTCCTCTGCTTCGTCCATCCTTGTGTTCATTACATCCAGTCTATTTCAAATCTGTTATTGCATTTTTCATTACTTTTTTAAAAAAATTTTTAAGGTTTTTAAATTTATTTCTGAGGGAGAGACAGCATGAGTAGGGGAGGGTCAGAGAGAGAGGGAGATACAGAATCTGAAACAGGCTCCAGGCTCTGAGCTAGCTGTCAGCACAGAGCCTGATGCGGGGCTCAAACCCATTAACTGTGAGATCATGACCTGAGCTGAAGTCAGATGCTTAACCGACTGAGCCACCCAGGCACCCCTGCATTTTTCATTTCTGACTAATTGTTTTTTAACTTTTTTATCTCTGTGTTAAGGGCCTTCCTGATATCTTCTATTCTTTTCTCAAGCCCAGTGAGTTTCCTTATGATTGTTTCTTTAAATTCTCCACCAGGCATATTACTTGTATCTATTTTGATTAGATCTCTGGCCATGACCTTTTCTTGTTCTTTCTCTTGGGATGGATTCCTCCACCTTGGCATTTTGTCTAACTCTCTGCCTTCTTCTCTGTGTTAGAAAAATCTGTTATGTTTCTTCCTTCTGAGAGTAATGGCTTTATGAAGAGAAGGTCATGCAGTATCCAGGGACTGGCACTTCAGGGAATGTCTCTGGCATGTGCTGCCTGTGTTCTGCTGTTGTGTTTTGACTGCTCTGTCCTTCAGATCAGTCATTTGCAGAGGTTCCACTTGCCTGCAGTGGGCAGTGTTTGGTCCTTGTCCAGAGTGTGGCCCATTTTAACTAGGTAGCTCTGGTCTGCTTGTTAAATGAAACCTGATACTACTTCCACTAGAACTGAGGCCCTGCAGAACTCTTTGGTTGGGAGACATGGTGTGGCTAGGGGTTTCTCCTGGGCCCATCATGCTGGGACTGAGATAAACCTGACCAAGAAGGGTGGTACTGGCACAGGGGAGTGGGACCTGATGTAAGCAGGTTAGGCAGCCAATGTTGGCACTGTGTTGTGTGTGTGCGACAGGTGGTTGTGTGTTTATACTAGGGGCAGGGGAGGGAAATGGTGCCAGTCAGTTCCTTTTTTCCCAGAGAGGGTTCTCTATGTTTCTTGCTCCCAGCAAAGTACTCTGAGAGGAGTGAGTAATCTCCCTTTTAGTGTGTCCCAGGCGCTTTTCAGATCTCTGTTTCCATGATGTATGCTTCCAGATTGTTAACCTGCCCTCTCTCCAGGAGCAGCATGGTGCCCTCTAGGCTCTAATAGGTTACTTTCAAAAAGTTAATAAGTTCATATTATAAAATACTATGAAAACGTTATTTTGATATAAAAGTGACATATAAATAATTGTGAAATTTTTATGTAAAATATAAGATTATTCCATGTTTATTTTAAGATATTATATTTAGATATAAGAAGGACTAGAATTTTATAAATCTAAATTTTAATAATGATTAAGTAGGCTTGTGGGTAATTTTTATATTAATCTTTGTGATCTAACATTAGAAAAAAACTAAACAAATGAATCTACAGAGTGCTGGGGGGAGAAATTTAACTTCTTTGCTCAGTAGTCTCATTTTATAGGTCTCTTATTTGATATTTTCCCCAAATCAAGTGATTAGTAATACAACTGTGACAAAAGCCATGTGCTTAAAATTCCTTTACTAAATGTTTTTATTATTCCATGTTGATGATATTCATCTTTCATGACCTATCTCTAGGTATATTTCAACATTTTATACAATGGATCCAAAGTTTTATAGTTCCTATTATAAGTCAATCTTCTGAATCTCCTAACCCAGCAATTCTCAATTTTTTTCCATCCTCCATTCTATCAATGATTACTATGTGACTTGGCCAAATTATTTAATCTTTCATTATTCCTCAATTTTTTTATCTGTAAATGAATGGTTGTTTTATCTAAAAATGAGTTAGATAATATAGAGTTAGTATCTATCCTAGGTATTGTGAAGATTTTATTAAATGAGATAAGACATGTATAACATTTGGAATAGTATAGGCACATTAGAGCTACTCGTTGCCACATACTTCCATGGATGCTTCCAGGAGATAAACTTTTTTTCCTATGTTAGTAAATCATGCTATAATATTGAAGCATGACTGATCTAACTAAAAATACAATCATACATGCACACACACACACACAATATCATGGCTCTAGAAGTCAGGAATCATCTGAAAGTGGGGATCTCTCTGGGCATAGGTACAGATCTCCTTATCTTCCTTCTTCCTCTGAAACATATAGTACAGTATAGGAGCCTTATAGAAAACAAGATAAAGTGAGAAGTCATTATTTTAGTAAATGTAATTCCTCACTTTCCAAAAAGATAGTTGCTTTTATAACTAGTGCTACCCTCAACAAAACAACAACAACAAAAAACCGACAATTATCAGCTACCATGATGGCATTTTAAAAATGTTTATTCAGTTATTTTGAGAGAGAGAGCGAGCAAGCGAGCGAGCAGGGGAGGGGCAGAGAGAGATGGAGAGAGAATCCCAAGCAGGTTCCATAATGAGCATGGAGCCCAAAGTGGGGCTTAATCTCACAACCATGAGATCATGCCTTGAGCCAACATCATGAGTTGGATGCTTAACCAACTGAGGCACTCAGGTGCCCTACCATTATGTTATTTGAAAGGGCACAACATCTTCTTAGAAATGACAAAAGGTAGAATGGGTATGATACTCTGAGGAGAAGCCAAGGCAGTGGAAAATCCACTGGACATTGGGAAAATCTACCATAGCAGTCCTTTATTACATGAACATTATTATGGTCTAGATGCTGGGAAGATGGTATCTATCATGTCTTAAAGCTTATGTAATGTAATACTAGGGATACTTTAATTTGGATAACCTAAAATAAAGAAACTTAGGAGAGAAACAGAAACCTGTACTATTTTTTAATAATACTCCTATCCCTCCAGGATACTAAAAAATGTTTACTTACTTTTCTGACTTCATATTTCTTTGGTTTATTTAATTCTGCTGAGTTTGATATTTTATTTGGATTAGTGACTGATCAGCTTGAATTTAACTATAATAGGTTTTTTCTCTGTTCTGTTTTTGTCTTGCTTTTATTCCCTGAAGGAATAGAAGACTAGAAAAGGTCAAAATGTTTTCATAATCACCTTACACTTCTTTTCTTTCAAATATAAATAATATCTTTCTTTTGATTTTTTATACATAAGGAACAGATGAGACCTTACATTGAATTCAAATTAATGTAGAAGAGAGACAGAAGTGGGACAATTCTCATTTAACCCCAAATCATAGAATAATCATAGCCAAACATAGGGATGGGGAGGCTTGTGAAGAGCTGAAGCATCTGGTCTTCTCTTTATCATCAGTCTCCAGTTCGTTCTTTTAGTAGCACACAAATAATGTAAGTAAATAGCTAAAGAGAGTATGTGGGGATATTTTGCTATTAAAAGTCCCAAGTGTTCACTTTATTTGGAATTATGGTATTGAAATGCTGGTAGAATTTGTGTTCAAGTACTTTTATATTTCCTTTTAGAACTTTGAATCACCTAAATTTTGCAGCAGCAAGTATAAACCCCAATGTGTTTGACACAGGACACATTTTTTTTTTCTCTCTCAGAGGTAGAGGGAATTTTTAAGGGTTCTGATTCCCAGCTGACAACTAAAGATGAATTTCTGGGAGGTTCCCCTGAGAGGTCCTAAGAGCAAGCTTTTCAGCTGATGCCTCAAACAGAAAATGGAAATGTAGGAGTTAGACTGTCATTAAATACAGAAGAAAAGTTTCAGTAACTGAAACCACATTTAGTGATGGTAATTTCAGAGGGAATATGGTCCTGTAACTCCTATATCACTCTCTTTTCTTTCATTAAGACAATTCCATCTTGGGCAAGGTGGGCAGGAAAGAAGTAGGTGTGGTATGACAGGATAGTCTCTGGAGTGATAGACATCTTATATCTTGACTGTCGTGATTGAAAGAGGAATCTACACATGTGGAGGAATCACACAGAAGTAAACACGCTAATGCACACATACGGACTCGCACACACAAATCAGAAATTAAAAAATCTGAATAAGATCAGTAGATTTTATCTGTGTCATTATCCTGGTTGTGATATTTGCAACATGTTACCATTGGGGAAACTAAATAAAAGGTACACAAGACTATAATACTATAGTCATAAGTATTATTTTTTTAAAAGTTTTTAATGTTTCATTTATTTCTTAGAGAGACAGACAGCGTGAGCAGGCGAGGGTCAGAGAGAGAGGGAGATACAGAATCTGAAACAGGCTCCAGGCTCTGCGCTAGCTATCAGCACAGAGCCCAATGCGGGGCTCGAACCCACGAACTGTGAGATCATGACCTGAGCTGAAGTCGGATGCTTAACCGACTGGGCCACCCAGGCGCCCCTCATAAGTATTATTTCTTATGACTGTAGTATGTGAATCTGCCTGTCTCTCAAAATAAGTTCAAAGCTGCATTTTGTTCTTTCTGTCTAATCTTGTTCTCTGCTAAGAATTCCTTGTGCCACTCAAGATAGGGTCCAAAACTTGGCAGTTTCTAAAAGGAAAACACGCAAATACATCCAGAATTCCACCTTAATGATAATTCTTGCTATTACCCAGAAAAGAATCTCTTGAGACCCCAATTTCTGCAGGTTTTCCAGGGATTAAATTAGACAAAGTTTGTCCAAATTGATACCATGTTGCATATTAATCATTTAATTGTATTGCATGACTAACATACCTCTTGGATTTAATTGTAGATAGGGATAATTTTAAAATGACTATGAGAAGACAAAGACTTCACCTAATATTTCCTGGCCCATTTAACATACAGAAATATCCACAAAACACATATGTGATGACAGTATTCTAAAAAGTATAAAATGTACAAACAAAAGAGGCTATCCTATCACCATAGGTAGATTTTTGAAAACTTTCAGTATATTTTTAAAGAAAATAAGTGAATCATTTAAACAGTAAATAAACACTTGAGCTATATTGTATATTTAATTAGTAAATATATAGCTTAATTTTTACCTTGATGGTAGGAATAGGCTTTTTGGGGCTGAAAGGCTTTCTTTCAAGAGGTGGAAAAGCTGCATTTTGTTCTTTCTGTCTAATCTTGTTCTCTGCTATGATTTCTTGGCGCCGCTCAAGGTAAGGTCCAAAACTTGGCAGTTTCTAAAAGGAAAACATGCAAATAACAAAGATTATTCACTCACAGAAGAGAAAAATGTGAGGATATTAACATATAAATATTATCAACCAACAAATGTGTGTTTTGGGATTGTTTCTTATATACTGTGAACAAGGTCTTCATTTATTCAAGAATCATAAGTCTTGTAAGGTATCAGATTCCACTAATTATTAAAAAGAACTCAAAAGCAGAATACCTTTATCAAGTATATATGTATTAAATATACAAAATTAATTAAAATACATTGCTAAATGGAATAAAATTCACAATGGTAAGCCAAATTCATTCACTTAAAACAATAGCTATTAGTTAGAACATTTGTTTGGTTCATATAGACAGAAGGTAAAACCTATTGATGCTTTTTTCCTCTTTCATCAGGTTTTTAGCACAATATAGACACAGCCATAGTCCCTGACAAATGCTTTTGTCAATAGCAAAGGTACTTTGCCAAAGTTCTAATCTGTATCTCTATTTTATTGTGTTCAAATTCTTACTACATCTCTTTAAAGGCTGTAACTAATGTTGATTGCAATTTACTGGAATAGCTGAAAAAATGGTAAAAATATTGATTTTTCCGTACAGAAAATACATTTTATTTTGCATGAAGGAGGCAAAAAATAGAAATGAAAAGCAGAGGAAATATCACAGTGCTTAAACAAACTCCATCAGTATTCAAAATCACATCATGGAGCTTTAAATCTCAAGGTTATTCAACTGTACTTTACAAAGTTCATTTAGAAAGATACCTGGGTGTCATGGAAAAATACCAAGTGTTTCAAGTTAACACGAATATGCCCTCATACTATTCATTATCCCACAATTATTTCCTCTCCACTTTTGTCCTTCTCCTCTTCTAGAACCTTTGATCTTCACTTTTACTGACACATAATGCTGGTGATAGACACCACTGAATTCCAAATGTTCCATGTCCGCCTGCAACCTGGAATTGCTAGGTCTCTCTTTTCTAAGACTGTAAAAGCACGTTTTCTCCTCTCTTTCTCTGTCTCTCTCTCTCACTTACAAAATAAAGTCCATTTATCTAGCTGAAGGAGGCTTGGAAAACTACAGCACTCCAAGGTCATCCTGATTTCTGACCTAGCAAATACTTTGGTGAAAAATCACACTTGTTTCGAAACACTGGCCTCCACTTGCCAGGATGCATAATGCCCCAGGAAACTGAGTTCTCCAGTCTTTTAGAGATGTTAGTAGGGTAGGCAAACTAAACTTAACCCATGTTCCAATTTAGCCAAACTGCCACTGAAAATTTATATTAGCAGAACATACTTCAGTGGAAATATCTAAGATTGTTACTTCCATTATCAATTTGCTATAATTATGTCAACAAGTCAAGCAAATGGAAGTAATGCTATGAATGTCGAATTAATTTATATACAATTAAAGTAGAATTATATACTTTATGTCTATACATCAATGCCTTCCTGTTTAATGATTTCAGAAATATGAAATAATATTATGAGGGGACAGAATGTACTGTATCTATTTAACCATAAAATAAATATGTGATGCCATCTTGTTAGAAAGCAAAGAATAAATGACTATAAAACAAATCCACAACATTTATCATACACGTAAGCCCTTTTATGTAGAACATATCATGCTTGTTTGAAATATCCTCTTATGAAATGACTTTTCTCCTGGGGCAGAAGGGATTATACTTGATGCCAAAGAAATGCCCCTGGGGTTCCGATAACACCTCATGAGGTGGTAAATGCATGTCCACATATGACATACTTTTTAAAAAAATTTTTAAATGTTTTATATTTTTGAAAGAGAGATAGAGATAGAGAGAGAGAGATAGAAAGTGCAAGTGGGAGAGGGACAGAGAGACACACACACAGAGAATCTGAAGCAGGTTCCAGGCTCTGAGCTGTCAGCACAGAGCCCGACATGGGGCTCGAACTCACAGACCGTGAGATCATGACCTGAGCCAAAGTTGGATGCCTAACTGACTGAGCCTCCGAGGCCGAGTTCCACATGACATAGTTCTTGTTGGACTATCACTCTGTCCACACTTCTCTTATACATCAACGGTACCAAAATCTTAATCTTATAGTCTTGAAGATTATCAAATATCTTTAAATGTTGAAACAAGTGACCTCTGGTTCCAGCAGATCCCTCATGGTGGCAAGCTCAATGAAACTCTGAACCGTTATCCCGATTCCCTGATTGGGTCTTACCTTACTCAACAGTATCTAATTCCATCTAAGAATTTTAGACCTGTTACTCAAAACAAATCATTCCTGAAACTTTTTTGATCTATCTTCTTTTAACCATAAATCAGAGGAGATTTTTTTCCTTCATTTGTATTATTCTTTATCCAAAGAGAGAGAAATAAAGTAGTTAAGTTTAAACTGATAGTTTCAAATTGTTCCAATGATGATGATAACAACAACAACAACAACAACAAGAACAATAATAATAATATTTGAAAATCCCTTGGTGCTGAACAGAATACAGCCTGAGTAAACACCTACCAGTCTGATATTTTCTATAATTTTTTTGCAGTGGTTGACCACATTTATGTTTAAATTATGTTGCCTTTCCATAGCTCACAGCGCTATGATTATAATGTGCTGTTCTTTCATAATTAGTCCTAAGGAGAGGTTCTCAATTTAACATAAAGATTCCTATAGGATTTTCTTTGTGGGTTAGTTAGAAGAATCAGTAGAAAAGAAGGAAAACTGTTGCCCATTCTTTCTTTAAATTGAAAGCACGCCCACACACGGGATCGGTGACTGCCCCCCCCAACCTTCCACCATTCATCTCCAAGTCAAATTGGTCTGTCTGTGGGTAGTTTCTCACTGCTAGATGGAAATCCTAGAAGCGAGGTATAGTACCAGCTTCCACAACATTAAGGCTGCCATAGTGATTTTGCTTTCTGCAAATTAGTATAAGAAACTTTGGCGCTTTTTAAAGAAATTACTTTGTGATGTATTATGATGCCTCTACCGTATCTGGGTACTGAGCATTATAAGAGTTAAGCTTTCTGAAAATACAAAAGATCCATTCTCTCCTGCACCAGACGACCACCTTTACATATACTACATTTAGGCAAACCTTTGTGTTCTGATCTTGCCAAAAAACCAACCAAACAAACAAAAACCAGCAAAAGGCAAAATAAAACTCTTAAACAGTGAAGATGAATGCACAGTCGGCCACTGTGTATGCGCGCAATCAGTGATGATTAATAAAGCATTTAGTTCAAATCTCTGCCCGAACATATAGTTAATTGATTTCCTATTGCAGGAGGAGAAGCAGCAGAGCCTGACAGAGCCAGCAGCAGGAGCTTTTCCTCTTCATTCATTATTTTCTCACAGAAAAAGTTGTAGCCCGCGGTAACCCAAAGTGAGAGGTTTTGAGCGTCATGCTATATTTCTTAAACAAAGAAAAAACTTCTTTAGGACTATCAAAAGCTGCTTTGTAACTGATGAACTGAACAAAGCTCAGAAATGGTATGATTTTTGTTTCAGTACTTTCTCCAGGGATTCATCATTGATGAATTTGTTCTCACCAGAAAAATCTGAATCCTACTCATTTAAAGATAACAGTATCTCACATGAAAACTGTCTCTATCCAGATATAAAAAGCATTACATTGCCGATAGAAAAGTGACAACATAATGAATCAACAAAGATATCTTAAGCCAGCAAAGCTTTAAGGTAAAGAAGTCTATTTGGATTATAATTTATTCATGGATCAATTTAAAGGTAATTGAGCATATTATGAAGTAGAAAAGGTTCTTGCTTCTAATAGAAGCAGGTACTGGCATCTTCCAGTTTAAATTGTATAATTTTTATGAGAATGGCAGCAAGTTGGCTAATAGCACTGGTGTATAGTACTATAATGGATCAACTCTATTTTCCTAATCATACTGTCTTATCTGATTGGAAACAATAACAGCACAATAAGTAATTACTTTGATATCCAAATGGTAATACGTTAAAAGATAAAAGGATTTCAGGTTCATACTGAGTGCAATATACACATATATGTATATATACATACATATATATAAACACACAGCATATACTAAGTAGAACATATATATCACATTCAGTATAAACCTGAAATCAAAAAATACATATGTATATATATTACATATATGTAAAATTATTTGTGCATGTATGCAAATGTATACACCGAGGGACTAAGAAATAAGTTAAATGCAAAAGATATATGCTTCACAACTATCTAAGAATTGACTTTTTTTTTTTTACAAAAAACATGTTCACATATGACTGAGTTACATTATATTTTTCCATTTATTCAACAAATACAATATCAAATGCTGGATCTGGACCAGTACTACATTAAAGGTTCAAGGTTCAATAATTTCCATATGTACACTTATCATTGTTAGTACTTTCATAAGTATCTCTTGACATTCATGACAGGCTAGTGTCAGATTGAATTTTATATTAAGTATCCCTGGTGATTATCTAAAGGAATGATATACCAAATGGTTTTTCTTGGAAAACCATTTGATCTCTATCAAATGACCATTAACTGGAGAGAAAAAGGAAGAAAATAAAGCTTCAAGGAGTTAATCTTTAAAAAAATAAAAAACCTCAGGAAGGCAATGGAATACTTTTTAGATACTTAAAATATAAAATTTGGAGAACACCTGCTGGGAGCATGGGTTCTCTGAATGTGTTTCTAAAATACTTGAATTTCAATCACGGTGAGCTCAGCATGATGCAGGTTTGGGAGACTGGGTGAGAAGTCTCTGTTCTGTTCTATCTGAATTCAGTTACTTTTCTTCCCTTCTCTCAATTACAAGACTAATCAATTGCTTACAGTTGACCTTGATTTTTATTTCAAAATTTGTTTTAGCAGGGCTTTAAGTCAGAAACTCATTATTTTTCCCATGAGTAACTGGCATGTAGTACTTAATCACTGATATAACAGTAAGCAATTTTTCATGATATTATCAAATTTGGACAGTGGAAAACAATAAGAAGACAAAGAGAAAAGGACCATTTACATATTATCATAATACTATGTGGTGCCCCATGGTGTAAATGGGGACACTGGAGGTGGATGGACATGCAAAGCATATGAAATTAATGAAGTATAACTATTAGCTTGATCCAATAAATTTAAGAGTGCAACTTTTGATAAACTGTCTGATGTCTGAATCAGTCAAAAGCAATGATAGTTCATGCTTCTTAGTGAAAGTAGAAAGCCAACATTTGCATAGTGGTTAGGGAACTGATTTAGAAGTCAAATTTGCATTAAAATCACAGTTTTACACTCATTAGCTGTGTGACGATGAGCCAATTACTTAACCATTCTGCTACTAATTTTCCTTATCAATGAAATGAGAATGACAGTATCTAACACACGATGTTAGTATAAGCATTAAATGGAATAATATTTGTAAAGTGCATGCCTGCCAATTTATTCCCATAAGCCTTAACTGCTTATATTGCATTGTGTACCATGCTCTGTATTTCCATGTTGGCTCATACATCCCCTCTGCTGGGGAAGCCCCTGCCAGTCTTTTTTATCTGCTACATGCCTATTTGGCATTGTAGTCTCAGCTTGGTTTTCATAGCATCTAAGTAATCTCCTTAACTGACTCCCCTCCCGACAGTGTTAGGGGCCCCTCACAGTGCTCCAGAATACTCTGGGCATACTTCAACTCCTGCACCTGCTGCATTTTCTGCCTTATCGTGATTAGCCTATGCCTCCATTGTCCCCGCTTGAGGTCCTAGAGAGTTAGTTTTTGATCCAGTACATAATAGGTATACAATATGTTTTGAAACTTAAACAATGAATGAATGAATATCTTGAATTCATTTAAAAAATTCTGCTGGTTATGTGAAATGTCAGAAACAAGTACTTTCAGAAAGAAATTATATAAATAGGTCCATTTAATATTAAAATTATATGAAGTAAAACATACTTTACTTATTCAACAGCTGTGACTCATAAACTCAAAGACATTTATAAAGTGCCAGACCTTGAAAGGTCTCTATAAAAGACAATCTATGACCTTAAAGAGCCTGTAGTCAATAACAATCCCAGTAGCCTGAGACAAGGGCTGAGGCAGAGGTGACGAAGGATGCTAGATGTGCAATGACAATGCGTATCTAACTCGGGCTGAGGGGTCAGAGCTTTTCTAGAAGAGGTGACATCTGAACTAAGTTCTGAGGGATAGGTTGGCAAATGGTGAGGATGGAGGTGTGAGGGTCAGGAATGGGGAAGAAAATCCTCCAGGTGGAAGAAACCCCAGAGGGAGAAGGGTCCCGCTTTGGAAGTGGTCCTGGAGAGCCAGTGGACTGCTAACTCTGTGCTCGCTGTTTAGTAAGATACAAGAGGGTGGGGAGTTTCCTCTGTGAAGGGGAAGCAGAGCACGTTTTTTGCTGTGAGGAGATAACATCAGAATGAAAGTCAATCAAGAGAAGAAAGTCTAACACTA
The DNA here is from genome assembly GCF_008692635.1 of Crocuta crocuta. Taxonomy (NCBI): domain Eukaryota; kingdom Metazoa; phylum Chordata; class Mammalia; order Carnivora; family Hyaenidae; genus Crocuta; species Crocuta crocuta. Next base: position 6,022,294 of record NW_027533089.1, on the reverse strand, counting down.
AAGGAACGCTAACAAAGGATGAAGGAGGTAAGACCTGCTGTTGGCCATGCACTGTGCAGGTGCTGAGGCCACAAAGACAAGTAGGAGGTGGTTCTTTTTAAAAGCAGTTTATGGNCCACGAACCGCGAGATCATGACCTAAGCGAAAGTCGGACGCTTAACTGACTAAGCCACCCAGGCGCCCTCATAGTCTTTTAAAGTGAGGTGAGAAAATTATTATTTTCTGCTGAAATTATTTAGATGATGCCTATCAGCTTCCTCTAAAGAAACAAACTTCACTTTTTAAAGCAGTAACTTAAAATTTTTTTAATGTTTATTAAGTTTTGAGAGAGAGAGAGAGAGAAACAGAGAACAAGCAGGGGAGGGGCAGAGAGAGAGGGAGACACAGAATCTGAAGCAGGCTCCAGCCTCTGAGCTGTCAGCACAGAGCCTGACGCGGGGCTCAAACCCACAAACTGTGAGATCATGACCTGAGCCTAAATTGGATGCTTAACTGCTTAACCAACAGAGCCATCCAGGTGCTCCAAAGTGGTAACTTGTAGAATAGTACCTTTAGCTTGGAGTTTGGGAGATTATGCCCTGTGGCATGATTTAAGAGAAAGGAAAACAAAGAGATGGCCAAACCACTATGTGGAATGCAGAATT